>NC_137789.1:123035533-123043033 GCF_963383645.1 Muscardinus avellanarius
GGGTGGAATGTCTTGAGATGGACTGTGAGGAAGGATGGGCCTTGCTGAAGTGTGGGAGAAAGAATTATGAACGGGCCCAGGCCTGCTTCAAAAAGGCTGTGGAAATGGACCCTGAAAATCCAGAATTCAGCGCTGGGTACGCCATTGCCACCTACCGCCTGGATTACTTGAATGAATCAGCCAACAATGGAAAAGGAGGTTCCCTAGAACTATTAAAGAAGGCTGTCAGGCTAAATCCAAACAATGCATATATTAAGGTTCTTCTGGCCCTGAAGTTTCAGTATGTAGGAAAGAAAGATGAAGGAGAAAAATATGTTAAAGAAGCTCTGAACAACATGTCCTCCCAGACCTGTGTCTATCAGTACGCAGCCAAGTTTTACCGAAGGAAAGGCTGTATGGAGGAAGCTATTGAGTTCTTAAAGAGGGCCTTGCAGCACACACCCAACTCTTCCTATGTGCATTATCAGCTAGGGATCTGCTACAGAACACAAATAATCCACATAAAGGAAGATACAAACATGCAGCCTAGAGGGCAGGAGAGAGAAAATATGAACAGATTGATTGAAATGGCGATACAGGAATTTAAGGAGACATTAGAAATAAAGGCCACATTTGCCATGGCTTATGTTTACCTGGCTGGAATGTATGCAGAAAAAGGCCAACATGAAAAGGCAGAGGAAAATTTTCAGGAAGCATTCTGCTTGCAGAACCTTGATGATCACACACTGCAAGACATTCATTTCCACTATGGCCGTTTCCAACAGTATCACAAGAATTCTGAAGAGACAGCAATTATTCATTATAAAAAAGGTCTAGAAATAAAAGAAAAGTCCTTCGCCAGGAGAAAACTTTTACGTGCTTTGGAAAAACTGGCTGAAAAACGTGTTCGCCGAAATGCCCGGGATGAGGAAACTGCCCGCCTTCTCGAGTTTGTCCATAAACTGAAAGAGGAAGAGAATGAGGCTGCAGGGCTCTGAGAGGCCCAGAGGCTCCCTGCAGGGCTGAACCCCATGCTTGGAATGTGCAAGCTGAAAATGACACAAATAGCTTCATAAAGATTTGGGAAGCTTTCTGTATGGGGTGTGACATAATCTCCTTTTCTTCCAGTATCAAAAATCTTCAGTAAAATATGCTAAAAGCACAAATTCCTTGAGTGTTGAATTTTTTAATATATTTTTATTGGTGCATTATAATCATACATCACACTGGAATACAAGACTTGAGAGGATATACAGGAACACATCATCCAATTAGCCCTCAAACAATCCCCATCCTGTTCCCTCCCCCTCCCTCGATCCCATGCTTGATTGGTGATTATCTTTGATACATTTGTTTATGTACCTCCTGAGTTTTAAAGAGGTTCCATCCTCCCCCGTCCCATCCCCTCTGATTGGTCACCTTAATTGCTTCGCTATAGGGTCCTTTCTATAACTCGACCTCCTCCTGTTACCCCTCTCCTCCTAGTTTTTGCTAATTAGGGGCAGCATCTGGTTTTTATTTTCTCTGATATTTCTTTGTGCATGCAGCATTGCAAGTTCCAATCCCACTCTTGACAGCCCCAGTAGTGGCCTAGCCACCAGGAAAACTCTGATCCCGACCTCGCTGGCTCCAGCACCGGCCTTGCCTCATGGGAGGCCCCGATTCTGGCCTCGCTGGCCCCCGCACCGGCCTAACCCCTCGGCTGGCTCTGATCCTGGCCTCGGAGGCCCCAACACCAGCCTTGCCTCAGGGCAGGCTCCAATCCCAGCCTTGCTGACCCTGGCACTGGCCTAACCCCTTGGCAGGCTCCTATCCTGGCCTCAGAGGCCCCAGCTCCGGCCTTGCCTCATGGCAGGCTCCAATTTTGGCCTCGCTGACTTCGGCACTGGCCTAAACCCCCGGCAGGCTCCGATCCTAGTCTTGGAGGCCCCAGCACCAGCCTTGCCTCATGGCAGGCTCTGATCCCAGCCTCGCTGGCCCCAGCACCGACCTTAAACCTCGGCAGGCTCCAATCCAGGCCTCGGAGGCTCCAGCACCGGCCCTGACTCACAGCAGGCTCCAATCCCAACCTCACTGTCCCTGGCACTGGCCTAACCCCTTGACAGGTTCCGATCCCTGCCTCGGAAGCCCCAGCACCAGCCCTGCCTCACAGTAGGCTCCGATCCCGGCCTCGCTGACCCTGGCACCGGCCTAAACCCTCGGCAGGCTTCTGATCCCGGTCTTGGAGGCCCCAGCACCGGCCTTGCCTCATGGCAGGCTCCGATTCCGGCCCCGCTGGCCCCGACACCAGCCTAACTCTTTGGCAGGCTCTGATCCAGGCTTCGGAGGCCTCAGTAGCGGCCTTGCCTCACAGCAGGCTCCGATCTCGGCCTCAGAGGCCTCAGTAGCGGCTTTGCCTCACAGCAGGCTCCAATCCCAGCCTCACTGGCCCCGGCACCGGTCTAACCACTCGGTAGGCTCCTATCCTGGTGTCGGAGGCCCCAGCACCGGCCCTGCCTCATGGCAGGCTCCAATCCCGGCTTTGCTGTCCCCATCATCGGCCTCACCCCTTGGCAGGCTCCGATCCGAGCACCCTCTTCACCCAGCAGGTTGTCCCACATTCCCGACGGTGGGTGGTGGTAGCATTCTGCCTCTGGGGTTATTTCTTCAAAAGTTCCAGGTGTAATGCATCAGATCTCTGCCTCCCCTGAGTACTGGCTGCTGCCATTGCCACTGCCTCCACCATTTCAAATCTTTCCTAAGCTCTTTTTTCACTCTGCATGTTGTCCAGTGTTCCTAAGCATGCACAATGGTAGCATTCAACGTTTGGGGTAATTTCTCCTGAAGAAAAGGTTGGTAGGATCAGATTTCTGCCTCTCCCAAATACAAGTCTCCACCGCCATCGCGGAGATCACTTCCAACACCGCCTTCCTCCTAGGTCTCCCGCTAAACTCTCTCCTTACAGATGATGTCCAGGATTCTTAAGGATGTAGAGAAGAAGCAGTCCTCCATCGCGGGGAATTTTTTCAAAAGTTCCAGTTCACTTTGATAAATTTTGTCTGCATCTCCAGTATCCTGACAGCTGCCACAGCCATCTTGACCCCTCTCTGATATTTTTTTCTTTTTTCTTTTTATTTTCCTTTTTTTAAAAAAAATAAGAGAAGACAGTATGTGTGGGTTGAGGAGGTTATGGGATCAGGCACTTGGTAACACTGCGGCCCGGGCCCCGGTTTTTCTGGGGGTCCAGCGTGCCCCGTGTGACCCCTGCCCAGGGCCAGGGCCTTGCGACCTGGACCCCGTTTTTTCCAGGGGTCGAGTGTTGGTTATATTTGTTTAAATGTATGTTCTATATTTATATGGAAGCAGAAAATTATAGAACCAATTTATCCAGCACTAGGAGGAATAAAAAAAAAAGGACCCCATGCAAAAATAAACACTATCAACTCCATAGCAAACAAGAGAAAAGCCAGCTATGGAAAGGCATGCCCGTAATCTCTGTACTTGGGAGGCTCAAGCAAGAGAATCACAGAATCAAGCCCAACCTCAGCAATTTAGAATGACCTTCAGCAACTTAGAGAGAACTTGTTTCAAAACAAAAAAAATTTAAAGGAACTAGGATTGTACTTTTGAGGCTGAATACACTTGGGTTCAATCCACAGTACTATGAAGAAGGAGGAGGAAGAGGAGGAGGAGGAGGAGGAAGAGGAGGAGGAGGAGGAGGAGGAGGAGGAGGAGGAGGAAGAAACTACTAGGGCAGGAATACTGTCATTTCCATATTTAAAACACCTAAGAGTGTGTCTAGTTGTTTCACAGGCTGCTTTTGATTTGCCTTGGCTTATAATTGTTGCCAAATTGATAACTATCATTTCTTAGCCACTGGATGGTCTTGACAACAAAAAAAATGTAACAGGGGATTTGCAATCTTTGGGGCTGAATTCATCACAAATGTGAGAAAGTAACAGTAATAGTTGTTAAGGTTAAGTTGTCAGGAAGCGAGGTTTCATGAAACAAATTAACTAACTAATTAATATCAAAACATTATCACAACTCCAGGTACCAGAATCTGTTTCCTGAGCAACTGTGACAACTTTAAGAGAGTTCACTTGTTTCTGCAAGTATGTGTGTGCATGCACATGTGAGTTTGTGTGTCCTTCAGGTATCATAGGGGAAGTCCTAAAATAAGCTATCTTGAACAAAATCAACTCTCAGACAATAAAGAGTGACCCAATCAGGTACATGTGCTGGTTGGCTGGACATCTTGTAAGTGCTACTTTGATGAGCAGTATGTGCTCCTATGTGCAGTATGGATCAAGGAATAACAGAGGGATATTGATGAATGAATAACTGTTTGATTAGATTAAAATTAAAAGCATGGAAGTATAAGAAGTTTTTTAATGCTTACCAATGGGAAAAAGAGGAGAAAAATAAGAGGGACTACTTAAGTAAGACTAGAATCTTCTGTATCTGATTTTAGAAACATGTTAATGCCTTACTAAGTTCATATTTTTAGAAATCATCCACATATCCATGCAATTAGTTGAAATGTTTCATTAATTAATCACAAATTGCTGTTTATTTATTTAATTTATTTTTTTGCTGGCTGGAGAAGGTGATTTTACTTTTGGCAAAAAGTATCTTGCCAGCAGGTGTGCCAGACATGCAAGCAACTACTGAACTGGAAGCCTGTCCAATTTTTATATTCCTAATGCAAATTTCTGAAAATACTCCTCCTGCTGGGAGCCTGGTCTCACAATCTTAAGGTGGCTGGCTATTTCTTCTAGAATGAGATATTGGGAAAAGGGTTGGCATTTACAATTCTCAGAAGATGGAACTCACACACAAAACCTTATATACAAGTTACAAAATTGTGGTTACATAAGTCATTCCTTTGATTAAAAAAAAAGACTTGATTATATTTTCACAAGTCTCTCCTCCCTTTATTATACATTACTACTCTTTCTTTCCAATTCAGTTCACATCTGGCAAATTTTGCTCTCAAAGATGTCTACCAAGAAGAGATTATAAGGGTCATCAACTCCAGCATTCTCAGCTAATTTATATCTAGAACTTTCTGATTTTCCTGGGTCATCATTCTAGTAGCACTTAGTTATTTAGCTATTTCTTTGATGGCATCTTGGGTATAGTTGACAAATCTCTGATTATGGTAATTAATTCACTCTATATTTTTAAGAAACTCAGTATACAATTTAATATATTGACTACTATCATCCTATTATCCTGTCAATTAATACTAAAATAATTTTCTTACTAAAAGGATTCTACATTCCTATTTAGCTTCTGTTTTTACATAGTTGGCAGATCCATCCATCAACCAAGTATCTTGTTTTTTCTTTAGGTGACCAATGGTCCTGGGCTTGCAAAAATTCAAAACAGACAGGTCATTTATAGCATCTTATAAAGACTCTGTTGGAGAGAGGTTTTGGGCACCAGTGACATATCTCTTCTTGTGAGTCTAAAAACAAAGTATCACTGTAAATTATAAAGTTAATTATAAAGTATATATAAAATAATAAAAATAATAATAAAGTGAAAGTTTTTAAATGATACCATGAATATGACTCTGTCTTTATACCCCAGAATGGCACACTTGGTTTTGGTTATACTTTCCTGCTGGATAATCAAGACCAAGTTGGTAGCTCTATGTTGGGGAAACATAATTTTTTATAAAATAAGTTTGCTGAGGAGAAAGGAAGCTGGTGAATGGGGTTGACAAAGGTCGCACCCTGTAATAGCAGAGGACACTAAGAGCATCCGCCAGAGCTGAGGATGGATGGTGCTTTCGCCACCAGCCATCACTTTCCTTCAGCGCATTACCCTACGAGCATACTAGAGCTAAGGACCATCTTATAGAGAAAGGCTATGGGTGGAGGAAGCTCTACAGGAGAATATGACAACCAGGACCTGGATGGTCAGGCCTCCCAAGAAGCTGAGATCATGGCTGGGCATTCATGAGTAAACTTAAGGTCTTGGTAAGAGACTCTTATAATGCAGATGTTGAAAAGCTTAGAAGCCTCCACTATGAAAAAAGCATGAAGACTAGTCCCTTGCCTGGGGATTTTTCTTTCACAGATAAAATGTCTTGAGCTTGTCTGAAAATAGAAGCAAACCTCAGTGTCTCAGAGTGCAGTAGGATCCCCAGAGTTCAGCTGAGTGGACAGGCACTGAAGAGTCTTCTAGAAAATGTCATGAAGGGTCCTCATTCAGACACCAGCATTCCCACCTTGCAAGACCGCAGGCTGGTTCCTAGAGCTCCAGGCAGAGGATGCAATCCCAATGCCACCTGGAGTCCTCAAAGACATCCTGTGTGATCAGGAACTCTTCCCTTGTTGGAACCCTGGTTTTCCTGCACTGCATCTGCCTTCATGCTCGATCACCACCTAGAGTCTCTGGGGCCCGCAGAGCTCTCTGGAACTCCCAGAATCTCCCAGGCTTCTACTTCTCTCCCATCCTTCATGGGCCCCTGTCTGGGCTCCTGAGGAAGACTCCAGTTGCTCATGTTGGAGTTTCACTGTTGCAGAACAGTTTCCTCTTCTTTGTTCAGTCCTTCCCCATCCTACTTGTTCCATTTGATTCTGATGTGCAGTTTTGGCCCCGTCTATAGCCCCATCCCTCCTCTATGCTAGGCCAGTTCTAGATCCCAGCCCAGCCCGGTTCCCTAGGAGCCCTCTGCCAAGCAATGGCAGTTAGGTAAGCTGAAAAAGTGATCAGCTTTCCAAGCCAAGAATGCCATGTGTAGGCATTTGCAAGCAATCTTCTATTCTGAGGGCCTCCTTGTTGGACAGAACCTTGTCTGGGAACATCTGTGTGCAGGTTAGATATGAGAAAGTGGTTACATACCATACATGTGGATCCCTTTACCTTTCTTTATTTCTAGATAGATGATGCTTTTTTTGGTCTTTCAAAGTGAGGAAATACAAATGGTTGGCATATTAATGGAAAAAAAATAATTTTGCTGTTAAGGTCAGCCAAGTGTCCTCAGGGTTACTCTGAAGGACTTTGTGAGGCTTTTCTCTTATGAGTTATGCCATCTACCAGGACGGGCCATGGTCTAGCTGACCATTTGGTTTCCCTTGAAGCATAGGGAACATTTCCCTCTACAGTGACACTCGTTATTGCAGGACATGATCTGATGGCTCCTAGTCTTGAGTCTTCATGAACCCTCTCTTTCAGGAGGTCAGATGACTTACCACACTTGAAGATCCCTTAGAGAGGTCCCGTCACCACCACCCTAGGTTCTATTTGACCTTGGAGTGAGAGGGTAAAAATATTGGTAGTTCTTCCTAAGTTCACTTATTTTCTGATTAGTCTCTACGACTCAACTGTTGAGCTGCCATTGTGGCATACACATGTAATCCCAGTACCTGGGAGGCTAACACAGAAGGACTGAACGTTCACAGCCAGCCTCAGCAACTAAGTGAGAACCTCCACAACTTAGTGAGACCCTGTTTCAAAATAAAAAATAAAATAAAATAGGGCTGGAGGTGTAGCTCAGAGGTAGAATACCCTTGGGTCCAATCCCCA
>NC_137789.1:123048033-123230533 GCF_963383645.1 Muscardinus avellanarius
GTGTTTTCTGGATTTCTTTTCAGTGGATTTATGATTGGTATACAGAAAAGCTTCCGATTTTTTAAGATTTATTTTATATCTAGACACTTTGCTGACTTTATTGACCAGCTCTATAAGTGTTTTGGTTGAGTTTATTGGGCCTTCTAAGTATAGTATCTTGTCATTTGTGAATAGTGAAAGTTTGAGTTCTTCATTTCCTATTTTTACTCCTTTTATTTCCTTTTCTTGCCTTATTGCTCTGGCTAGAGTCTCAAGTATTATATTAAAAAGAAGGTGATATGGACATCTTTTCCTTGTTGCTGTTTCTAGGGGAAATTCTCATAGTTTTTCCCCATTTAATATGTTGGCTGTGGGCTATTGTATATTGCTTTTATGTTGTTGAAGAATGTTCCTTTTATTGCAATTCTCTGCACTGCTTTTAGCATAAGTGGGTGTTGGATTTTTTTTCAAATATTTTTTCAGCATCTATTATAATGTTTATGTGATTTTTTACTTTGGTTCTGTTTATGTGATGAATTACATGGATTGTTTTGTATATGTTGAACCAGCCTAGCATTCCTGGGATGAACCCTACTTAGTCATGGTGTATGATTTTCTTGATGTGGTTTTGAATGTGTTGCTAGCATTTTGTTTAGCAGTTTTGCATCCAAGTTCATCAACAATATAATTTTCCTCTTTTGGGCTGTCCATTTTTGGTTTTGGTATAATTTGGTGTTGACTTCATAAAATGTATTTGGGACAGTCCTGTTTTTTCTATTTAATGAAATAGATTGAGGAGTACAGGAATGAGCTCTTCTTTAAGGTTTTTATAAGATTCACTTGGGAAACCATCTGGTCCTGGGCTTTTCTTTAATGCTAGGCTTTTATTCCTCCTCCAATCTCTTTTATTGCTATTGGTTGGTTTTAATTTTCTATATCATTTTTACTCAATTTAGGAAAGTTGTATTTATCTAGAAAGTTATCAATTTCTTTCAGATTTTCCATTTTGTTGGAGTGTAGTTTCTCAAAGTAGTTTCTGATAATCCTCTGGGTTTCTACACTGTCAGTGGTAATATCTCTTTTTTCATCTCATCTTTGTAATTTAGGTTGATTCTCTCTCTCTCTCTCTCTCTCTCGCTCTCGCTCTCTCGCTCTCTCTCTCTCTTGGCTAGTGGTTTATTTTTTCAAGAAACCAGCTTATGATTTTGATGATTTTCTGTATTGTTTCTTTTTATTCTCCACTTCATTGACTTCTGCTCTAATTTTAATAATTTCCTGTCTTCTACTCACCCTGGGGTTAGACTGTTCCTGTTTTTCAAGGGCCTTAAGGTGTGTCACTAGGTTATTTATTTGGTGATTATCTTTTCTTCTTATGTGGGCACTCATTGCTATGAATTTTCCTCTTAATACTGCCTTCAAAGTGTCTCAGAGGTTATGATATGTTGTATCTCTATTTTTCTATTTTCATTTGTTTCTAAAAATTTCTTGATTTCACCCCTTCCATTTTCTATGACCCATTCTTCATTCAGCAGTGTGGTGTTCAGTCCCCACATGGTTATGTAGTTTCTCTGGGTCTCTCTATAGTTGATTTTTAGTTTCATTTTTTATGTTCTAAAAAGACACATTTATAAAATGGAAGTATGTCATATATTTTGAATTTGCTAGTGCTCCCTTTGTGGCCCAGGATGTGATCTATTTTGGAGAAGTTTCCATGAGCAGCTGAGAAAAATGTGAACTCTGCTGTAGTTGAGTGGAGTGTTTTATATAAGTCTAATTTGGTTGATGGTGTTCTTTAGGTCTGAGGCATCTTTACTGACCTTTTATCTAGAAGATAGGTCTAATGGTGTGAGAGGGGTGTTGAAGTCTCCCAGTATTATTGTATTGGGACTTATGTGTGAGTTTATTTTATGAAAGTAGCTGCACCTATGTTTGGGGTATAAATGCTGCACCTATGTTTGGGGTATAAATGTTGACTATTGCTATTTCCTCTTCCTAGATTGTTTGTTTTACTAGTAAGAAATGACCTGCTTTGTTTCTTCTAATAAACTTGGGCTTGAAGTCAAATTTGTCTGATATCATAGTTACTACTCCTGCTTGTCTTCGAGTTCCACTGACATGGATTACCTTGCTCAGTGGACTCTATACTAATTAGTATCTCCTAGGCCCAGGTCTCTCCACCAGTCTGGGAAAGAGAAAATCACACATAACCAGCCTTCTCTCAATCAGTTTTCTAAAGAGGATAAAGAAAGCAATAGGCTTAAGTTTCAGTTTTCCAAAACAGGATCTTGGCAGCTTTGGTTTCACTTTCTAGTTTCTGGTTTCAATTTCTGATTGCAAAGACACAACCACAGCTTACTTCATTAATCACTAACATAGCCTTCTCCTTTTAATGTGGGATTTGTAAGCACGGAAGCAAGATACTAGAGGTCATTAACAGGAACAGGGTTTGTTTAGTACCAGCACCAGCTCAGCGGATTCACATGCAAATGCTTAGCCCAATTTCAGCAGGACTCTAGTTTTTAATACATAGGTTTACTACCATGTACTGCAAGTTGGGGCAGGTTACCATATATGGAATCAGCATGATGGAATCAACATACCAGGTGCAGCTTCTTTGGTGCACTTACAGAAGTGAACAAATGCCATAAATCTTGGAAGTTTCTGCTGATGTGACTGGGCACTTCCAGAGACAGCTGCCACAGTATGGGCACAGTCCAAGTGCTATTCATCAACTAGATGATGTCAGCCTATAGATTCCAGGAAGAACCAGAAGAATTGAGGCCACCTGCTCTATGCTTCACAATCCAAGATTTCCAATCATTAGATTGAAGGAAGCTCCCATATCTCAAAGTTTCTTTTAACAGAAGATCCCTACACACCCAAAGTGTGCCTCACTTGCTTGACAATGGCCTGCATTCTCTCTCGATTATGTATTTTGTACTTTCCTAATTAAAGCCCTGCCTATGTCTATAATTGTCTGTGAAAATTCTATTCAGTCATGCAAGCCAAGGACCCTGGAGATCCTGAGCTGAAGAAGCGTACCTTCTCCCATAACAATGCCAGATTCCTTCTGCCTAGGGAAGCCCAAGTGGAAAAGAAGCTGCCTTACTACATCTACCTTTCCTCTGCAGTCATCCAGATTCCAGACTTTACTGGAGGACATAGTTGGCTGGTGGTCCTAGTTAAGTTGTGAGACAGACATATTCCACATGCTGGGCAGTCACTGGGCTGCCTCAACACTAAGAATATTGAGCAGCTAGGCAGAGTAAAATGAAAAAGAAAGATTAGGGCTCACTCATACCAAGGAGAATCCTGCCCATAAACCACCTCCTTCATAGTCATAAACTACTTCCTTGCATTTAACAGGCACCGGGTTTAATTGCCTAAGGTTAGGCGTTTCTACTTTGGAGCATGGACACAGCAGTAAGCCCGCAGGTTTCACTTGGGAACTAATGGGAAACTTTCCAAGGTGGCAGAACCAACTCAGATACACTGAGCTGCGGTGAGAACTGACAGGGACAATTCAAAATGCATAACACATAAGGGGAAGGACTGCAGACCCAAGAAAAACCCCAAGTGGAAGACACTATTGTTTTTCCCCTGAGAAAAGAGACCTTTCCGAACACTCTTGGAGTATAACTCTTCTCTCTTCATAGAGCCTTTCTTCCAAAACTATCCACCCCTGTTGGTAAATAAAAATCTTATGCTTCTCCTCTCCATGTTTCCCATCTGAAGTCATTCTTTTAGGAAGAAAAAGGACTTACGAAAGCTATTGTAATAGTTTAAATGCTGCTGTGGGATCTTTTTCTTATTCGACTAAAGTTTGTTGAACATAAAAGTTAAAGTCATAGGTAGCTCAGTGCAGCTTTAACAAATCTTTATTACAAAGTCAGTAGGAAATAGAAGAGAAGGAAAAGGCAGAGAACTGGCACACACACTGAAGAGCCCCAAAATGGAATCCCTTTCTGGGACTCCAGCTCTTAAGTAGATTTTGTATTGGTATCTTCTTATCAGTGTTACCAAGGCAATGGGCTAGTAACTTATTTCTAATCCAGGTGGTGCCTCTGTCTCCGGACAGCACACTTACTAAGTGCAGGGGTCTATAATCTACCTGTCTTTCGCCTCTCTTGTATTGGGCAATACTGGTTGCTCATCAACTATGGGTATTTCGAAGCATGGAGTTTACCTTTTCTATACCTAGGCTGGGTCACAGAGGAGAGAAGATAAACAGAAGCACTAATTGCCTCTCTATATATTTTAGGGCTAAAGGTTTCAATTGACTCTAAAGCTTTTACTGTAGGTTAATCATTAAAATGAAGGGCAAAGAGAGCGGAATGAGGAACTCTGCATTGTTAACAGCTGTCGCCCCTCCCTGCCTAAGTGCCAGCATAACACCCAGACTACGACTGCTTTTTACATTTTGGAAATTAATACCAAAGCAATTTTCCAATACCAGCACAGCTACTATCTGCTAACAAAATCACCTTTGATCCAGGAGAATAGTCACTGGTTTCATTTTCATACCTCTCACCCACTGTTTCCCTGGAAACCTTCTGAAACACTGCCTACAGGCTGTGTCCCTTGGCCATAAAGCTAACACCTTCAGGATTTCCATCTCTTATCTCCAGTTCTCTTTATATCAGTTAAACTGTGTGACATTCTCCTCAATGAACAAGTGTCCTCTTTTTTATTATGTTTTGGCTGTTCACAGAGATGGAATCTTTGGGACCACAAATAAGACTAAGAATTAAGAGCATATCCAGGCCAGGATTTAATTGAGGCTTCAGCTCAAGGGAGACACTGAAGGACAGAGGGGTCTAGACATTATGTTGCCAATATTCTGGCTACAATAGTGCCT
The DNA here is from genome assembly GCF_963383645.1 of Muscardinus avellanarius. Lineage (NCBI taxonomy): Eukaryota > Metazoa > Chordata > Mammalia > Rodentia > Gliridae > Muscardinus > Muscardinus avellanarius. The sequence goes on from NC_137789.1 coordinate 123,052,871, forward strand.
CAGATCTTCTGGTCATCCTAGTCCTTGTGATGAGATTTCTGAAAAATGTGGGACAGAAGGAGAAAGGAAACCATGCCTGTCAACTTGAAGGAATGACAAATTAGAAAGTAAAGACCTGGAGAGTTTTCCCACCTTTACAAATACAGTTTGTTTGTGGGGTTATTTTTTTAGGTGCGGGGATGGAACCCAGGGGCATTCAATCTCTGGACTATACCCCCTGCCCTATTTTTTATTCTTTATTTTGAAACTGGGTCTCACTGAGTTGCAGCGGGCCTTACTAAGTAGCTGAGGCTGTCCACAAACTGCAATCCTCCTGTCTCAGCCTCCCAAATGCTGGGATTACAAGTGTGAGCCCCTACACCCGGCAAATACAGTTTTTTTTTTAAATGGAGACAGGAAAGGGGCTAAGGCTAAGGGGACATTTTGTCTTCTGACCCTCTGGTGATCAAAACAAAAGGGAAAACACATAGCTCACAGTGGCACCTGAATATGTACCTAACAGGTTCTGCCCACCCCAATTAAGCTTCCTAAGGAAACAAGTCTGATCAGCTCTTTTCATGATGGAGCTCTCCCCCCAATTAAAGTGACTGAACCTAGGTTGAGCATGTTTTGTGGAAGATGCTGGAGAACCACCACGTTACCACATACATCCAGACAATAGGGCATTTTCCAATGTTCGTTCAAGAGAAGTAGAGCTCAACAGACACCAGTAGCAAGAACCCAACCTGTACCCATGATCTAGACTCAGCACTGGTGTATTGTTCCTGAGTATTTCCTCTGAACTCAGAAAATTGCATAGGCAGTTTGAGGTAGAGCAAGACAGGTGGTCGTGGCACCAAGAGGACTTTGCAGAGCTATGAATACCATACACGGCTATGAGAATCAAACCTGGGGAATGGACTCATGTTCAATGGTAGAATAGTGAGTGTCAGAATGAGAAATGGATTGCTACTTGGCCTAACAGGATGGCTCCAGATACAGGGACGTGGGTTTCCTCTGTGCCTATGAATAAGCAACAGGTTACAAGATGCATAATGCCACTTACCGTTAGTAACACAGGCAGTCTCAGACAATGGCAGCAAATGGGGGTTAAGACTCTCATTCGTCCATAATCAGAACTATCTCTGTATCCAGCTGGCCAAACAGGTGCAGAAGCGGAGATGTGACCTTTTCAAGGTCACACTCACATTTTCACAGCTGTGCCTGGCCACAGACTCAGTGGGATCTGCATTAACTAGCATCTCCTAGGCCCAGGTTTCTTCAAAAGGCTGAGGGAAAGGAATTCACACATCACCAGCCTCCTCTCAACCCGTTCTCCAAAGAAAACAAAGAAGGCAATTTCTGTTAAGTTTCAGTTTCCTGGAGTCCATAGTTGACAGCTTTGCTTTTGCTCTCGCATTTCCGGTATCACATTCTATTTGAAAGTCACACCCACAGCCTATACCATTACTTGCTTATAAAGCCCTGATTTAGGGTTCCAGTTTATACGATCTGCAGAGACAGACAGACAGATCTCCGAAAAGCCCAGCACCAGAACAGCTGCCTGTCCACAGCAACCATGAGGTAAGGACTTCTCTGCTCCTCTGCCATTGTTTCCAGAGTTTTAGAAATGATGATGACCAATACTGTCTGTTTCATCATTGTGTTCTCAGTGAAGGCAGGTTTTAAATCCTTGATAATAAACTGCCTATATACTCATAAGAAGCCTCAAATGAGCCAGGCATGACGGTACACACCTGTAACCCCAGAATGAATCTGGGAGGCTGAGACAGAAGGATTTCAGATCTGTGGTCAGCCTCAGCAACGTAGTGAGACATTGTTTACAAATTAAAAACAAAATGGGGCTAGGGTTGTAGCATAGGAATAGAAGCCCCCTGAGTTCCATACCCAGTACAACTACAGAGACAGAAAGAAAAAGAGAGTTTTTTATTTCAAAATGGCGACTGAGGGACACAGCACTTCTCAGTAGCTGAAGCAAATAAAGTTTAAATACTTAGAAAGCAGTGTCTAAATCAACAAAATAAATACATACCAGGAACCAAAACACATCCAGGTACCTCGGCGGAACCCTGAACTTGAAGAAGAAGAACAAAGATTGGACACGGGACCGACTGCAAATACAATTGGAACACTGATCGGAACACTGATGGCGAGCTGCCTTTGCAGCTGCCCAAGGAGCTGCCTGCCCGAAATTACCACGGAAAGATAATTCGGGACTAAAAACGGGCTTAGGACCGCATCTTAAACAGCGAGCAGCAGCCTCCAGAATTCTGTGTGCCCACCAGCGACCAGATCACAACTGCATAGAGACTTCCACGGATTCCTGCACCAATTCAGGTACCTGAGGGCGCCCTGGTAAGTTGGGGTCCTAGCGTGTGCGCAGCCCCAACCACCCAGCACGGGCTCAAGCCTCAGACCCCAGCACTCTCCTCGCGCACCTTACCTGCGCCACGGTCCCCTGCTGGTAGTCAGTACCTGTACACTGCTACCTCTAAATTGAAGTCTGCTTGTGTGTCTAGCCCCTGCCACCTTGCCAGAGCTGGCCTTCCAGGCTGCAAAAGCCCTGGGTGACCCGGAAATCTCCTTGGGGCACCCCCAGCTTCTACGTCCCACGGGAGGCAGAGACCATTGCTGGACAACGCTCACTGGACCCTTGAGCACCTACCCTGCACCCCTGACCCACCGCTGGGTGTTCCCACCCTCCTGGTAACCAGAGGCTTAGTGCTAAGCAAAGAACACAGCTCAATACACCTTGGAAGAGCATACCAGCAGCAATAGACAGCTGCATCCACTCTCACTTGGGTCCAGTATTAGCAGCGCATCCAGCCTGCACTCTTGGAATAGGCAGAGCTCTGGCAGTAAGTGTGGGCATCCAAGAATCAGCACCCATTTGCCCAGGGTACATCTTGGGACCACACCGGCTAGCCCAGCTGGAATTTCTAGAGACACAAGAAAATCCATCGGGCCACAAAATCTGCTCAGGACCTCAGGGGGAGGTTTCAACTATACTTTGGTCATTCTCCACCCCTGCTGTAGGGACGCTCAGGCTGGAGGCTAGGGTGGTGAGTGCAGAGGTGCTGACCACAGGTTAGAATTTCACAGAACCTGTGAATTGTACAGAATCAAATAACAGTGAAATCAGACATCCGGACACATGAACCTAAAGCAGCTAAAGGAGAGAAAGGTGTCCAAACACCCAGAGTGACTTAAGAAGATAAAAATAGAGTACAAAGAAAACTAAGAGACATTGGATGGTATTCTGAAAGCTACCAAAGCAATCAGATACACACATATTATTTGGACCTGACCCCATATGCGTAAATAAGGAGGACTGTTTGTTTTACTTTTAATGTGGATGTTTTGTTGTATTTTGCTTTTATAGTGCTTTTGTTTTGGTAGGGTTATTGCTGACTTATTATTTTTTTTCTTTTAACCCACACTTCTTTTACTTTAACTTGTTGTGATATATATATATATATATATATATATATATATATATATATATACATACATACATTGGATAGTTTGCCTTATTTTTTTATTTCACACAGCTGCTAGTTCCTTTTACTTTTTTCTTGTTCTTTTTCCTCTTTCTTCCTCTTCCCTTCCTTTTTTTTTTCTCTTCACTCTCCTCCTCTTATTGGTTTTCCTTCATTTTTCTTGGATTACATAAAAGTCTTGGTATCTTGGGTGGATTCTTTTTTTTTTTTTTTATGTCTGTCTGCTCCTCCCATCATCCCTATTTACAAACCTACCCACACTAACCTACATACTTTTCTCCCCCAAAACTTTTCCCCATAATATACCTCCTGGTTTAATACTCAAAGTATCTCTTATATCCATAATTACTCTACCAACGACAAGAGTCCTAGTAGTTAACTCTCTCTCATTCCTAACAAGTTATTACCTTATCATACTTAAAGTCTTTCTCAACCTAACATATCCTCTACATAACCCGACTCCTTTACCAATCACCCCAGCTCCTTGCACATCACCCACCCTCAACACTGGAAAGGCTCTGCTGACTAACCAATACCCCCAAACTCCTAATATTAAGATTTGACTAAGCACAGTACTCACGAACGATGGGTAGAAATCAGAAAAACAAGACAGAGAACGCTATAAATATGAGAACCAGGAATTATGAAGAGACATCAGAAATCACGAATACTGACCTACTAGAAATGCAAGAAGGGGAGTTCAGAATCTTGATGTTCAATATGATGAAAGGATTTAAAACAAGTATAGAGGAGGTTAAAGGTGAACTAGAAACACTAAAAAAGAATCAGAAAGAGGTCTGGAACGAAATGAAAGAGGCAATAAGTGAAATGAAGACAGCAATAGAAAGAAATTCTGGAAGATTAGATGAAATGGAAAACAGAATATCAACATTAGAAGATAGTACATCCCAAACTGAAAACACAGTCAGCGATATACAGAAATCTTTACAGCAACAAAACCTAAACATCCAGCAATTATGGGATAATATGAAGCGCCCTAATTTACGGATAATAGGCATCGAGGAAGGGATAGAGGTACAGACCAAGGGCATCTGTAATATCTTCAAGGAAATAATCTCAGAGAATTTTCCAAATATGGAAAGAGACTTGAATCTTCAAGTCCAGGAGGCATACAGAACTCCACTGAGACAGGACCAAAGAAAAACCACTCCACGCCACATAATAACCAAATTGACCAGCATAGAGGCCAAGGAAGGAATCTTAAAAGCAGTGAGAAAAAAAGGACTGGTGACATATAGAGGCAAAACAATAAGAATCACCCCAGACTATACAACCCAGGTTAGGAATGCTAGGAGAGACTGGTACGACGTGATTCAGACCCTGAAAGAAAATAACTTCCAGCCAAGGCTCATCTATCCAGCAAAACTATTATTCAAGATCAATGGGGAAGTCAAAGTCTTCCAGGATAAACAGAATCTCAAAAAATTCATGAATTCAAAGCCAACACTAGAGAAAATTCTTAAAGAAATAAATCATAAGGAAGAAAAAAGAAGCAGACTTCAGAATCAGAGAAGAGAGGAAGTTAATAAGTGGGCCATTTAAGTAAAGAAGAAAGATCACACCACCCAAGAGTAGACAGAACACAAAATGACAGAAAACAAAAATCATATTTCAATAATATCTCTTAATGTCAAAGGACTTAACTCACCAATCAAAAGACATAGACTGGCAATGTGGATTAGGAAACATAATCCAAATATATGCTGTCTGCAAGAAACTCACCTCACAGCCAAAGACATTCACAGGCTGAAGGTGAAAGGATGGAAAAAGATATACCATGCCACCAGTGACCAAAAAAGAGCAGGGGTAGCAACCCTGATATCCAACAAAACAGACTTTAAACTAAAACACATCAAAAGAGACAAATCAGGGCACTTCCTTTTATTAAAAGGAACAATACACCAAGAAGATATAATGATAGTAAATATTTATGCCCCAAATGTGGGTGCAACCACATTTGTAAAACAAACCCTACTGGACATAAGATCCCAAGTAGACCCAAATACAATAATTCTGGGAGATTTTAATACACCTCTCACACCACTGGATCGATCTTCAAGGCAAAAGATGAGTAAAGACGCTTTAGAACTAAAGGAAACCATAAACCAAATGGACCTAATAGACGTTTTCAGAGTATTTCAACCAGGAACTACAGAATACACTTTCTTCTCAGCAGCCCATGGAACCTTCTCCAAAATAGATCACATCCTGGGACACAAAGAAAATACCAGCAAATTCAAAAAATGTAATATAATTCCATGCATCTTTTCAGACCACAATGGAATCAAAGTAGAAATCAACAACAGGAAACTCGAAAGAAAGTACTCAAATTCATGGAGAATGAATGATACACTATTGAATGACGAATGGGTAAGGGCAGAAATTAGGGAAGAAATAAAGAAATTTATGGAAACAAACGAAAACAGAGACACAACTTACCAAAACCTATGGGACACCATGAAGGCAGTTCTAAGAGGAAAGTTTATTGCATTGAGTGCCCACATAAGAAGGACAGAGAACCTCCAAGTAAAGAACCTAATGATACAACTAAAGGACCTAGAAAGACTGCAACAGTCTATTCCCAAAGCCAGCAGAAGGCAAGAAATCATCAAAATTAGGGCAGAAATAAATGAAATAGAGAACAAAAAAACAATTCAAAGAATCAATAAAACAAAAAGTTGGTTCTTTGAAAAGATTAATAGAATTGATAAACCCCTGGCCAACCTAACCAAAAGAAAAAGAGAATCAACTCAAATTATCAAAATTAGAAATGAAAAAGGAGATATCACCACTGATAGTGAAGAAATTCAAAATATTATCAGAAACTACTTTAAAAATTTATACTCCAATAGATCTGAAAACCTGGATGAAATTGACAGATTTCTAAGCACAGTTAACCTTCCTACACTCAACCAAGAGGACATAGCAAGCCTAAACCAACCAATAACAACCAAAGAAATAGAAATGGCAATAAAAATTCTTCCACCAAAGAAAAGCCCAGGCCCAGATGGGTTCCCAGCTGAATTCTACAAAACCTTCAGTGAACAACTAATACCAATACTTCATAACATGTTCCGGGAAATTGAAAGAGAAGGAACTCTTCCAAATTCCTTCTATGAGGCCAGTATCACATTAATCCCCAAACCAAATAAAGATACCTCAAGAAAGGAAAATTACAGACCAATATCCTTAATGAACATAGATGCAAAAATTCTAAACAAAATACTAGCTATACGCATTCAAAACTATATCAAGAGAATAATACATCATGACCAAGTCGGTTTCATCCCAGAAAAACAAGGCTGGTTCAACATACGCAAATCAATACATGTTATTCACCACATAAATAGAACCAAGAACAAAAACCACATCATCATAGCAATAGATGCTGAAAAAGCATTCGACAAAATCCAACACCCATTTATGTTAAAAACACTGCAAAAAATTGGGATAGAAGGAAAGTACTTCAACATCATCAAGGCAATATACTGCAAACCCAAAGCCAACATTATATTGAATGGGGAAAAACTGCAAGAATTTCCGCTTCAGTCAGGAACAAGACAAGGATGCCCACTATCACCACTCCTTTTCAATATAGTCCTTGAGACTCTTGATGCAGCAATCAGACAAGAGAAGGAAATCAAAGGAATCCACATAGGAAGAGAGGAAGTAAAACTATCCTTATTTGCAGATGACATGATCCTTTATCTGGAAGACCCAAAGAACTCAACCAAAAGACTTCTGGAGCTGATCGACAAATTCAGCAAAGTCGCAGGTTACAAAATCAACCTAAAGAAATCAGTGGCCTTTCTTTACGCCAACAACGAATCCACAATGAAAGAAACAAAAACAACAATTCCATTCACTATAACCTCAAAACCTATAAAATACCTAGGAATAAACCTAACCCAAGATGTAAAAGACCTCTACAACAAAAACTATAAAACATTAAAGAAAGAAATAGAAGATCTTGGAAGATGGAAAGATCTCCCGTGCTCATGGATAGGCAGAATAAATATCATCAAAATGGCCATTCTGCCAAAACTGATCTATAGGTTCAATGCAATTCCCATTAAAATACCAGTGACATTCTTCAAAGACCTAGAAAAATCAATCATGAACTTCATATGGAGAAGGAAAAGACCTAGAATAGCCAAAGCAATTCTCAATAACAAAAAACACGCAGGAGGCATTACAATCCCAGACTTCAAACTATACTATAGAGCAATAGTAGTAAAAACAGCATGGTACTGGCACAAAAACAGATATGCTGACCAGTGGATTAGAATAGAAGATACAGAAACAAACCCACACATCTTTAGTCAATTAATCTTTGACAAAGGGGCCAAACACATACGCTGGAGAAAAGACAGCCTTTTCAACAAGTGGTGCTGGGAGAACTGGCTAACCATTTGTAAAAAGATGAATCTAAACCCCTATATCTCACCCAACACAGGAATCAACTCTAGATGGATTAAAGACTTAGAAATTAGACCTGAGACGGTGAAGTTAGTAGAGGAGAACATAGGTTCAACACTACAACATATTGGCACAGGCAGTAACTTTCTCAACAAAACCTCCAAAGCTCAGGAAATTAAAGCAAGAATAAACAAATGGGACAACATCAAACTAAAAAGTTTCTTCTCATCAAAGGAAACTATCAATAACCTAAAGAGGAAGCCTACAGAATGGGAAAGGATCTTTACCAGCCACCATTCTGATAGGGGGCTAATATCCAGAGTATACAAAGAGCTCAAAAGGCTCTACACTAGCAAAACAAACAACCCAATCAAGAAATGGGCAAATGAACTAAATAGACACTTCACAAAAGAAGAGATACAAAGGGCTAATAGATACATGAAAAGATGTTCTTCATCACTGGCCATCAGGGAGATGCAAATCAAAACTACACTGAGATTCCATCTAACCCCAGTCAGAGTAGCAAGCATAAAGAAATCAAACAACAACAAATGCTGGCGAGGATGTGGGGAAAGAGGAACTCTTTTACACTGTTGGTGGGAGTGCAAACTAGTTCAGCCACTATGGAGATCTGTGTAGAGATTCCTGAGAAAGTTGGGAATAGATCCACCATATGATCCAGCTATACCACTCCTAGGTATCTTACCAAAGGGGTTGAATTCAGAGAAATACAGCAACATATGCATACCTATGTTCATAGCAGCACAATTTGTTATAGCCAAAATATGGAACCAACCCAGATCACCATCAACAGATGAATGGATAGCAAAACTGTGGGAGATACACACAATGGAATTCTATTCAGCCATAAAGAAGAACAAAATTACATCATTTGCAAGAAGATGGAAAGCCCTGGAGAACATTATGTTAAGTGAGATCAGCCAAGCACAGAAGGAGAAGATACACATGTTTCCTCTAATATGCCCAAACTAGAAAACACAAAGGATACCAGTAGGACCCCAGATATTAGAGGGGAAATACTAGCTAAGTTTTAATGGAAAGATAGGAGAGGAGAAAGACCGATCTGGATTAATGAGGGTCTACACCTGAACATGTGTAAAATTATGAATAAGACATGGTTAACCTGGACAACCATTGGTGGGGGGGGAAGGGGGAGGGGGGGAGAGGGCACCAAATATAGTATAAATGTATACTACTTATGTTCAATAAAAAATTGTTAAAAATAAATAAATAAATTAAAAAAAGAAAGAAAAAGAGAGAGAAAGAAAGAGAGGAAAAGAAAGAGGGACAGAAAACTAAATGGCATTGTTCCAGCAGGATTTTTACTTCTTTAGCATCAGCCTAAGAAAATTCACTCATGAAATAGCCTAAAAAAGAGGAGGAAAAACAAATTTTGCAGGAAGATATAAAATAACCCCCAATCTTAGAGATTTTTTTCCCACCAAACCTATTTTCCACTGAGTGTGGAAAGGACAAGGCGTCTGAGTAGAGACATTGCTTTCTGCTCATTCCTCACCATGGAGGAGAAACAGGACCCACACAGCTGTGTGAACTACATTAAGGCTCAGCCAGCTGTCTTGTCTTGTGCAGATGTGGTGGGAATGTTTTGGAGAGGCTCCTGAGCTTCCTCTGTAGGTGTCTGTTGTCACTTTCTGAGTGTCAGGCTCCAGTGAAGGTCTGAATGGACTGAAGATGGACAGGGTACCACCTCCTGGGGATCCAGGCTGCCCGCAGCCCCTCAATAGCCTCCTTTCCATGGGCTTTGACTGGAATTCTCTGCTTGGGATATCCATGTCTTATTTATCTACAGGTTCACATGTAGAATTTTCCTTATGTTCCCAACTGAATCCTCAGTCAAGTAACTCCTGAGATCAAGAGATGAAAAGCCATTATATAAATTGCCCTGTCAGTGTCCTGCAGTGTCCCACTAGGTAAAATTTGGGAAGAGCAAAAGTTCTGGAAACAATACAACTACATGTCTGGTTCAACCCTCTTTAAGACACTAACTTAAATAATAAAACAATAATAAATGTTTTGACTTCCGGGAAGATGGCAACTGAGAAAAGCGGGGCTTAAGAGCTCCGCTAACAACCAATCTCCATTACCACAAAATCAGCGCCTTTCATAGCCAGAAAACACCAACACCAGAGAAACAAAAAAATCAGCAGGCTCCAGAGAGAAAGCAGACTCAGAACAGAGCTCAGAGCCACAGAGGAGATACACCGGCCTCACGCCCGAGGACGCGACAGCAGTGCCTTACTGCCAATGGCAGTGGCAAGTTCACCGGACGGCTACAGTGAGCCAAGGTGAGCCGCTGCGGAACAGCCAGGCAGGATTTTTCGGCACAGGGAGCATCTAAAGCTCCTCGTGGCTGAGCTCAGCACACGCTGCAGGGACTCAGAGCGGAGCTCAAAACCAGAGAAGAAATACGCCAGCCTCACTGCCGAGGGCATGGCAGCGGCGCCATATTGCCACTGGCGGCAGCAGCTGCGAATTCACCGAGTCCACTACAGCTACATCTGCGTACTCAAGAACAGTGAGTCAAATTGCGGGCCCCAGAGGAGAAATCCCAGTACTGTCCTCCCAGGGACTTGACCCAGTGGGGGAGTGGCGGTGGCAGAGATATCACACCATAGGAGAACACCCAACCTGGCACCCCCCCCCATAGTCTAAAGCAGCCTCTATCGACTCCCTGGGTCGGAGACTCTGTGATACAACCCAGTAAAGGAGTAGTGGGGTCTGAGATACCACAGACTCGAGATCCAGAGCACCTCAAGTGAAGTCATAGTGACCCAAGGGAAGAACCCAGAGAAGGCACAAACTTCCTAAATCATGGGAAAGAGGAATAACAATGGAGCAATGAATGCCCACAACCCCACAACATCAGAACCCGATAAAACAGAAATTCAGAGATTTCTAGAAGATCAAATCAGGAAAATAACTGTAGAAATAATAGAGGTGTTTTGAAAAGAATTCAGAGAGAGCCAAAAAGAGATAAAGGATGCAATTAATGAAGTAAAAGCCTCAATTCAAAGTACAAACAACTGATTAGACCACATGGAGAACAGAATCTCACTCTTAGAAGATGATCATTCCAAAAATGAACGCATAGTTTCTAATTTAGAAAAAAATATCCGACAGCAGGAATCTGATATTGAAGAAATATGGGTCCATTTTAAGAGAGCTAACCTAAGAATAATTGGAATAGAGGAGGGAAAAGAAAGTGAAACCAAAGGGATCAACAATCTCTTCAAGGAAGTAATAGCAGAAAATTTTCCAAACATAGAGCAAGAGGTCGATACACAGGTCCAGGAAACTTATAGAACTCCCTTTAGACAGGATCACAGAAGAGGATCCCCACGCCACATAATTGTCAAAATGACCAATGTGGAAGCCAAGCAGAGAATCTTCAAGGTAACAAAATAAAGGGCCAAGTGACATTCAGAGGCAAACCAATTAGAATCACTCCAGACTTCCCAAACCAACTCATGAGAGCCAGAAGGGCTTGGAGTAACATATTCCAAACTCTGAAAGAAAACAACTTCCAGCCAAAAATTTCCTATCCAGCAAAACTTTCTATCAAATTAGATGGAGAAATAAGAAGCTTCCATGACAAACAGAAACTGAAGGAATTTATGTCTTCAAAACCAGCACTAGAGAAAATACTCAAAGAGATTAACTACAAAGAAGAAATAGGTAACACACACCAGAACCAGAGAAACAAGATTTTCCATCCAACAGACAACTAAGATTGGTTATCTGTGGAGATTTATTATTTATGTTAGTCTTTTACCTATCTCTAAATTGTATTGTTTGCCTTTATTGTTGTTAATTTTTAGGATATCTAGTTGGAATATTAATATACCTTCAGATATAGCATTTAGAAATATTTTATCCCATTCTATTAGTAACTTTTAACTCTGTTTACATTGTCTTTGGATATACAATATTTTTTTTATTTTTTAGGGAGTTTGTATACTCTTCTGTTGTCTGTGCCATTGAAATCATATCCAAGAAATCACTGCCAATTTCAATGTTGTGAGGTTTTATGACCCAGATGTTCTTCTAAAAGTTTATAATCTTAAGATTTATATTTAGGTCTGTTATCTATTTTGAGTTAATATTTGTATATGGGATTAGGTAAGGGTCCAATTTTATTCTTTTTCATGTAATTATTATTTTTCAACAATATTTAGTTAAAAGATTATTATTTCCACCACCAAATGTTCATGGAAACCTTGTTAAAAATAACTTGACAATATAGGGAAGAATTTACCTCTAGGCTTTTATTTAACTCCAATGGTTTATATATCTGCCTTTAGAACAGTACTATACTGTTTCAATTATTGTAGCTTTATATGGTTTGAAATCAGAAAATATATATCTTCTAGCTTTGTTCTTTTTCAAGATCGTTTTGGGTATCTAGAGTCCATATTCCATATTAGGATAGATTTTTTTTCTGAAAAATAAATATATAAATATATGATAGTTTCACCTAATAAAATAGAAAAAAAATATTCTCTGGTAAGAAAGAAAGCAAAAAGAAATATTGAAATGTTATCTTTAAGTTATCAAAAGCTTGGTATCAAACAAATGAAACTGTTATGTGAGATTATCATTTTTAATTTTGGATAAATTGCTATAATACTAGATGTCAACCACTAAGCCAAGCATGGGAAGGAGGGATGGGGAGGGAATGGGGTAGGGATCGGGTGGGGGCTGACTGGGCGATGTGTGCATGTATGTCTACAAAAGTTTGTATCCCGCTATGATGTATGAATACAGTGCACCAATAAAAAATTAAAAAAAATAAATGTTTTAAAGTAGCTACCTTTTCCCTAATAGTTATTGTCAGTCTTGCTTCTAAACATGGTATATAAATGTCACATTTAATTCTCAAGAGAAACTGCTTGAGGCAGGTACTTATCCTTATTTTGTGAAAAGAGATATCAGATCTTAAAATGGAAAGACTGCATAGACAGTCAATGGTAGAGCTGAGACTGGAACAAGAGAGAGTTTATTAAACTGTTAAACCAACTTTCCCAAAAGGTTTTCTGTGGGTTTTTAGGCATCATTTCAAGTGGTTTACTAGTCTGTTCTGTATGGATGGTATAATTTTAATGTGTACTAGGAAAATGTACTAATGTGTGTGTGTGTGTGTGTGTGTGTGTGTGTGTAATATATATATATATATATATATATATATATAATTTATAAAAGTTCTGTTCATATTAATAATATAACCTTATAATAAAATAACACATGTGCAACTTAGTGGTATTTGCCACATTCACTATGTTTACAAGATTTTTATTGGGCTTTTATCTTTTGGCTTTTTCTCAACTAACAAAGTCTGCTTTTCCTTCACAGTGAGAGTGCTGATGACCATGGGATCCAGGACAGGCTGAGGCAGCTGAGATGCCACTTCACGTGGGGGCTGGAGGTTGAAGATGTTGAAATACCTGATTTAGAAAACAGAATCTGTGACGAGATCATATTTGGAGAAACCAAATACAATGTGGGAATGCACAACCTCCTGGCCTATGTGAAACACCTGACAGGGCAGGATGAGGATGCTTTGCAGAGCCTGAGAGAAACTGAAGCCCTGATCCAGGCAGAGCACCCAGGCCAGTCTGACAGGGGAAACCTGGTGACCTGGGGCAACTGTGCCTGGGTGTGTTTCCACCTGGGCAGAGTGGCAGAAGCCCAGACCTACCTGGACAAGGTGGAAGATACCTGTAAGAAGTTTGCTAATCACTCCCGCTACAGGGCAGAGTGTCCTGAGATGGACTGTGAGGAAGGATGGGCCTTACTGAAATGTGGGATAAAGAATTATGAGTGGGCCCAGGTCTGTTTCAAAAAGGCTGTGGAAATGGAGCCTGAAAACCCTGAATTCAGCGCTGGGTACGCCATCGTCACCTACCGCCTGGATTCCTCTAACGCATCAGCCAAGGATAGACAATCACTTTCCCTAGAACCCTTAAGGAAGGCTGTCAGGCTAAATCCAGACAATGCATATGTTAAGGTTCTTCTGGCCCTGAAGCTTCAGCTTTTAGGAAAGAAAGATGAAGGAGAAAAATACGTTAAAGAAGCTCTGAACAACATGGTCTCCCAGACCTATGTCTATCGGTACGCTGCCAAGTTTTACCAAAAAGAAGGCCGTGCAGAAGAAGCTCTTGAGTTCTTAAAGCGGGCCTTGCAGGACACACCCAACTCTCCCTTCGTGCATTTTCAGCTAGGAAGCTTTTACAGAACACAAATGTTCCAAATAAAGAAAGCTACAAACATGCAGCCTAGAGGGCAGGAGAGAGAAGATGTTAACAGATTGGTTGAAATGGCGATACAAGAATTTGAGGAGACCTTGGAGACCTTAAGACTAAATCCCACATTTCACAGGGCTCATTTTTACCTGGCTGGAATGTATGCAGAAATAGGCCAATATGAAAAGGCAGAGGAAATTTTTCAGAAAGTATTCTGCTTAAAGAACCTTGATGATAACACACTGCAAGACATTCATTTCCACTATGGCCGTTTCCAACAGATTCACAAGAAATCTGAAGACACAGCAATTATCCATTATAAAAAAGGTCTAGAAATTTTAAAAAAGTCATTTGTCAGGGGAAAACTTCTATATGCTTTGGAGAAACTGGCTAAAAACCGTGTTCGCAAGAATGTCCAGGTTGAGGAAAGTATTCACCTTCTCGAATTTGTCCATAAATTGAAAGAGGAAGAGAATGAGGCTGCTGGGCTCTGAGAGGCCCCGAGGATCCCTGCAGGACTGGACCCCATGTTTTGAAGTAGACGTCTCCATTCCCCATTTACTCTGCTCAGAGCTACAAAGAGCAACAGTCTTTACCAATTGCTGTTCTCTAATTATACAAGTGATGAAATAAGAGGTGGTTGGATACAACACACTCTCTGCTGCCTACTCAATCCCATTTTCTTGCCCCTCCATCCTGTGTCTGCACCAGGAGCATCTGTTCTTCCTCCCAACATCCCCACACTCACTGACCACGGAACATTTGCTTATGTGGGCTCCTCACAGCTGCTCAACAGCAAAAAATCCCTTTCCTAAGATGATGCCTTTGGAATAAGAAGCTTCCCTCCTTACTCTAGCCATTATCCTGGACCAAGGAGATTCCCACAGGGAGGTTTTGCTTTTTCATGTGGCCAGAGCCTCAACCATCAGAGCAAAAGGAATGAGCAAAGAGGAGAATTTAAGAGAAGGAAAGGCATTCAGGGGTTCACTGTAGCATTCCAGTCCTGAGCTCTGTTCTCTAGGCCCTGCTGTAGCCAAGACCTGCTGGTCAGAACAAAACTTTTAACTTTATACTTATTTTACTCTTTTATTTTAACACATGTTGAGTTGCTGGCAATCATAAGGGTCTCTGTGTCCATCCATTTGCCTGCAAATGACATTATTTTGTTCTTTTTTATTGCCTGAGTAGAATTCCATCATGAGTATGTGCCATAATTTTGTCACCCATTTACCTGTTAATGAACACCTAAGCTGGTTCCATAGTTTGACTATTGTGAATTGAACTACTAGGAACAGAGATATGAATATGTTATTGTAATTCTCTGAATTCAGTTCCTTTGGAAAGATACCCAGAAATGATATAGCTGGATCATATGGTAGATCCATTCCCAATTTTCTGAAGAATCTCCATACTGATCTTCACAGCAGCTGAACTAATTTGCAAAATCAGCTCTCAGACAAATTAGAGGGACTCAGTAAGTCACATAAGCCGGTTGGCTGAACGTCTTTAAGTGCTGCCCTTATGAGTAGCTCATGATGCAAAGTTTGAATCAGGGAAGAAGAGAGAAAAGGGAGGGATATGGATGCATGTGCAACTCTCTGCTTATATTAAAATGAAAACCATGGAAGAACAAGTGACACGTGCAATGCTGAGCAATGGCAAAGGAGGGGGAAAGAAAGGGATAATGCACTAAAAGCAAGACTCTTCTTTTGTAACCATGCCAATACCTCACCAAGTTCACTTTTTTAAAGATATCAACATTTCCATGTAATTAATTGAATTGTTTTATCAATCATTCATTCCAATTTCTTTTTATCCAACAAAAAAGAATATGACAAAATGATAGAGAAATGAGTAGATAAATAAAGATATAGTAATCATAATGAAATATAGAACCTAGATAAATAAATGTGGATTGTAAAATTCATTTAGCTTTTCTGTTTGACAACATACATGATAGAATGTTTGAATAAAAGGGCAAATATTGATATCCAAAAAGTAAAGCAGACTGAAGACACATGGACCAGCATATATGTGGGAAGAAGCAGAAAAGCACAGAGAGGAGGAATTCCCTGGGAGTTTTAATACATTGAAGAAAAAAGAAAATTTTTTTGCAGTACAGGGGATGGAACCCAGGGGCATTCTGTCTCCAAGCTATACCTCTATCCCTATTTTTAAGACCTTTATTTTTGAAACCGAGTCTCACTAAGCTGAGAAGTGCCTTGCTAAGTAGCTGAGGCTGTCCTCGTACCACAATCCTCCAGTCTCTGCCTCCCAAATGCTGAGATTACAAGGGTGTGCCACCATGCCCAGCCTAATACACTGTAATTTCACCCTGATACTTTATTGGGTGTGGGAAAGATAGTAGGGATTAAACCCAGTGGAATTCTACCACACAACCAGCTCTTTTTTGCTGTTATTGTTTTTAATTTTTAATCAGGTTCCCACTTAGCTGTTGATGTTCTCACCAAGTTAAGACTGGCCTGGAGCCTGCCATCTTCCTGCCTCAGTCTCCCAAGTACTGATATATGGAGTATACCATCATGCCCAGCTTGAAAAGTTGATCTAGTGTTAGAAGCAAACTCGACCCATAGGTGGAGTATGTTCCAAAGAAGGCTTTCCTGCGATGCAATGCATTCTTCCCAACAGCATGTGCTGCAGGAAAAGCTGTTTTTGTGTGGGGGTAATTTCAATTCAACAAAAGCAGTATAGTGATCTCAGAAGAGGCATAGGATCCTTTATGCTAGGATCATAAACAAGAACTGATGGTCAAAGCCACCCAGTCCATATACACTTTCTGGCATCTTGGATTCTCCTTAGAGTTTTCATCATTAAGTCAGGTGTATAGCTATTTCTCCCCAGGATTTAAAATTTGGCATTGAATATTTGGAATATCTCTGTTGCTTATACATCTCATACTCTCCAAATTCATTCAACCAGAAAGATATTCTTATTTGCAACCTGCTATTTAAAAAAAATGAAATGTTCATTTCTTTGACCACTATATGAAAACATGCAAAGTGGCTTTGCAATTTCTCCTAAACCACTTCCAATCACATCTTCTGAAGAAAGAACTCAGATAGCAGAAATCTTTCTTGTCAATGGTCTAATTGTTTTTACTCCTTTCCGAGGGTCTTCCAGTGACCACTCAAGCCCATCCTGAACCTCAGCTTGGCTTGGCTTAATGCAAAGTACTAACATAACATCTATGTTATTTTTTAAAAAATTGTAGATTCTTTTTAAAACTATGATAATTAACAGGAAATGGCAGGAAAGTTTCAGTGGAAGTTTCATCCAACTTCCTCACATGTGTTATTTCGTATAACTGGAATACAATATTAAGTCCAGGAAAATGAAATCAATGTAAATCAAGGGGTGTGTGTGTGTGTGTGTGTGTGTGTGTGTGTGTGTGTGTGAATATGAAATGGAATGAGCTCATCTCACCACTTCAGAAACACAGGCTTTCCATTTAACCAAACCCATCTTACAACTATGTATCTTTCTTCCTGAGTGGAGCATTCCTTGTCTAAATGATATCAACATCATTATTCATGTGATTTATTTCAAAGCAAATTGACAGTCTCTGAAGAATCATCTCTGGAGGAATTTTTCTTTTCTTTTCTTTTCTTTTCTTTTTTTTTTTTTTGTCCATAAGATATATCCTACTAATACTCGGAGATATATCCTAGTACTCGGAGGCTGAGACAGGAAGAGCCCAGGTTCAAGGTCAGCCTCTGTAATTTAGGAAGGCCTAGGATTACAGATGTGCACCACCACTCCTAGCTGAACTATCATTTTCTGAGCCCCCTAGCTTTGTTCTCAAGTCAGGAAGATTGTTTATTTCTGTCAAAATGACACCAAATATTAACAATTAGACTGTTCCTTATTTCATGAGAAAGACATTTTTATGTTATATTGAGATCAGATATATGCACATATATCTGAGAACTAAATATAGTGTGCATCTAAGCTTTATATAAATTGGTGGAGGCGGTGCCATTCCTGCTGTATGAAAGAGTCTCAGCTGGAAAGGGAATTCCACAGGGCTGGAAGACTCTGGCAAAACTGAAGCCATTATCCCTCTTGATTTTAGTTATATTAATGATAATATTAATGAAATTTGAAAATTTCTTAGAATGAGGATTGATGTTTTGTAATAATCTGAAAATTGATGGGAATATGACTGGAAAATGCCCTAAGATTTGTGCTAGGAATAGCACTAAGAATATGACTTTGGGAGAACTTTCAAGAAGCTATATAGAAAAGGTGTTGCTTGCAATACCTAACTCACTTAAGGTTTTAGCCATGAAAGGAAAAGTTAACTTCAGGCAAATTATACCTACTGTGCAAGGTCCTCCATATGTTGCTTATAAGTTAGAGGGTCAACTGTGTTAAACCTTCAGGGAGCTAGCACTAATTAGAATACTCTTCCACCTCCAACCAATCATCCACTTGCCTATACAGGAGTGTATGATGATTGGAAAGCACAGAGTTAGTATTACTGGAAATAGGTGTAGGCATGATATGTTAGGAAAATAAAATAAGTTTAGTGGGGGTTTGGTGGTTGGGTCAAAATAAGTTAATAGAATATCTAGTGGCCAAAAAGCAGATAAAATTAGCAGTTAATATCCTATGGGATAGGATAAGTTCAGTTAAAGTTTATTATATGTGATGTAGAGTAGTAATACATTTTGTAGGTCAATTCATTACAAATTAATAAAACCAAAAAAGTATCATCTAAATAACAATAATAAAAAATGGGTAATACTGACAGCCTTTTCCAGATTTATATTTGTGTGTTCCTAATTGTATTATGATCATTTTCTTTAAGCAAACATAATTAAATGTGCCTA
This sequence comes from Muscardinus avellanarius, assembly GCF_963383645.1. Taxonomy (NCBI): domain Eukaryota; kingdom Metazoa; phylum Chordata; class Mammalia; order Rodentia; family Gliridae; genus Muscardinus; species Muscardinus avellanarius. The sequence continues at coordinate 123,071,945 of NC_137789.1, forward strand.
AACACTTGCCATTTCAAACCATGCCACTCTGATGGCTAAAATATTGGGTATTAAATAAATAAATAAATAAATAAATAAATAAATATGTATTTGTATATAGAGTTTATTATGTTGTTGTTTTGTCTTGTTTAGTTATATGTGTATGTTTTGTTTGTGTGTGCTTATTTGTTTACTTTCTTTTCCACACTTTCTACAGGCTTCTTTCCTCATATATATCTACTCTCTTCTGTTCAACCTTCTTATTATCTTTTTTTCTTTTATTCTTTTTTTGTATTGTATTATATCCACTTTATATCACTATACTAAATACCCTACATTGTTTACTAGAATCCTACTACATACTATCTCTATCTCTAATATATGTTACTTTAACAAACTCTAGCTCTCATTATAGTCCATCCTTTCCGTTATGTTACCCTATTCTTACAATTAACGATTTTAGCACCTTCTTCCTCATTCAACTTTCACCATTGAATACAACAGAACTTGCCCTTCTATATACCAACAAACACTTACAAAGTAAGAAATCTATCAAAAGTGAAAAAGAGACAAACTTAAGAAACCTGAAATCATGAGAAGGAGGAAGAGTAAGAAAACAATGAGCTCCCACAACTCAAAATAACAGGACCCAACAACAGAATTGCAGAGATCACCAGGACAAATCAGAAATTTAACAAAAGAAATGATACAGGATCTACAGAAAGATTTTAGAGAAAGCCTGAAAGAAATAAAGGATAAAATAAAGAATCTGACACCCTGAACAGGAATTAGACAAAAGCTCTGAAAAAAGTGAAGGATGTAATCATTGACGTGAAGGCATCAATACAAATTATAAACAATAGATTTGACCACATGAAAAATAAAATCTCTCAAAAGAATAACATCAGAAGGCCAGGCGTGGTGGCACACGCTTGTAGCCCCAGCATTCAGGAGACTGGAGAATTGCGGTTCATGGACAGCCTCAGCTACTTAGTGAGGCCCTTCACAATTCAGTGAGACCCTGTTTCAAAACATAAAAGACTAAAAAAACTAGGGCTGGGGATATAGCTCTGAGATAGAATGCCCCTGGGTTCCATCCCAGTATTGCAAAGAAAGAAAAAAAGAAAAAGAAATAACATGAGAAATTTTCCCAAATAAAGAAAAAGAGATTGATACATAGGTAGAGGAAACTTATAGAACCCCTTTTACACAAGATCAGAGAAAATGTTCACCATGTCACATAAAAGTCAAACTGACTAAAGTAGAAGCCAAGGCAAGAATCTTAAAGGCAACAAAAGCAAAAGACCAAGTGACAATCAAAGGCAAACCAATTAGAATCACTCCAGACCTTCCAAACCAAGTCACAAAAGCCAGGAAGGCCTGGAACAACACATTCCAAACTCTGAAGAAAACAACTTGCAGTCAAAAGTTCCTACCCACAAAACTATCTCTCATAAGTGATGGGGAAATAAAAATCTTCCATGACAAACAGAAGCTGAAATAATGCATGTTTTCCAAACCAGCACTAGAGAAAATATTCAAAAAGATTAACTGCAAAGAAGAAATAAGTAATAAATGCCAAAACCAGAGAAACTAATTTGGATCAAACATCTAAGCAAAGAAGAACAAACACTACCTCAGAAGTTAAAACTCTAAATGTTAGGAATTAACAATCATCTCTCAGTAATCATACTGAACATAAATGTCCTCAACACCCCCTTCAAAAGACATAAGGTGGCAAAATGGATTAAAAACCAGAATCTATCTATATACTGTCTGCAAAAAACACACCTTACAAGTAAAGATAGTCACAAACTAAAGGTAAAAAGCTAGTGCAAGTTAATCCATGCCAACAGAACTTGAAGACAAGAAGGTATAGTGACTATGATGTCAGATAAATTAGACTTGAAGTCTAAGCTTATCAAAAGAGATCAACCGAGGGAAGATGGCAGCGGCCGCAGTCACAGTGGTGACTGGGGCTACAGCAACAATAGCTGGCAGCAGCCAAATAGGACAGGTATTCCTCTGAGAAACCCAGGACATCAGATTTGGGTTTAAAAATTACTTCCTAACTAAAATATAAGAAAGAAGATATGGACCAAGATGGTGGCAGCCAGTATTCAGGAGAGGTAGATCAAACCAATCTAACCCACCTTGAACTGTTGGAGAAATCTCCCAAAAATGACTGCTCCTGCCCCACATGCTCAGGAACTCTGGACATCATACTATGTAAGAAAAATGTTTGGGGAGCATCAGATGGAGCCCTGCATAGTCAGATCAGCCAGTGCCGTGCATCTCAGGAGCCAAGGTCGCTCCTGGCCACCGTGCTCCTCTGCGCAGCACTGGGGCTGGGTGCGCTCGGAGCAGCAGAACCCACTCTCCAGGTTAAAGCTGTGGGCCTCCGCTCTTGAAGGAGAGATAAAACACATTGTTATTAAGTACTTGGACCCCCAACTCTGGCAAAAGACACGTACTGTTTTCTTTTAGTAAAAAAATATTGAGGGAGGGGCCAAAATGGCGGCAGCTGCGGTTGCCCTGCAGCAACAATAGTTGACGGTGGCCAAATAGGACCGTGTATTCCTCTGAGAAACCCTGGATGTCAGATTTTGGTTTAATATCTGATTGGGACAACATATACATTTATAGCCATGACTTCCTACCTAAAATATGAGAGACGAGATGGACCAAGATGGCATTGCAAAAGACATATACTTTTTTTTTTATTAAAAAAATATTGGAGAGGAAGGAAGATGGCGGCGCATGCAGTTGCAGCTGCAGCAGTGACCATAGCCGCAGTGGTGATGGTCAGCAGCAGTCGAATAGGATATACATCCCCCTGAGAAACCCTGGACAACAGATTAAGATTTAATAGCTGATTGGGACAACACACAGAAACAGTTCCAGTCATGACTTCCTATCTGAAATATAGGAGAGAGAGTGGAAAATGGCAGAATTAGAGGCAAGACAGCAGCGCGGTGCCTGCCACTGCAAGAAAAGTGATTTTTGGAGGGGTATCCCAGAACAGATCAGAAAGCAGACTGCTCCTGCCACACATGCACAGGAATACTTAACAACAACATACTGTAGAAGAGACCAAGAAGGTGGCGGCAGGGGCCAGTGTTCAGGAGAGGCAGACAGATCCAACCAAATCCACCTTAAATTTTTGAAGAAATCTCTCCAAAAGTAGACTGTTCCTGTCCCACATGCACAGGAACTTTTAACAACATACTATGAAAGAAAAAGTTTTGCAGAGATGGACCAAGATGGCGGTAATGGCAGCAGCCAGTATTTGGGAGAGGCAGACAGATCCAATCCAATCCACCTTAAATTTTTGAAAATATCTCCCCAAAAGTAGACTGCTCTTGCTGCACATGTGAAGGAATTCTGGACAGCATACTATGTAAGAAAAATGTCCGGGGCAAGTCAGGGGGAGCCCCGCCCATATTTCTGGGCTGATTTGCTGCACCGGGTGTCCCAGGACACCTCAGCTCATGGCCACTGCGCTCCTCTGTGCTATGCTGAGGGTCAGGGTGTGCTTGGAGCAGCGGATCCCACTCTCCATGGTGAGGCTGTGAGCCTCCACTTTCAGTGGAGAGATAAAAATCCATTGCTGCTAGGGAACTGGGCTCTCAGCTTCTGCAAATGACACATGCTGTTTTCTCCTACTTAAATATATATATTATAAATATATTTTATAAATATATATAAAAATATATATTATAAATATATTTTAAATATATAAAATATATATATGGAGGGAAAAATGGGAACCTCTGGAAACGTCATGCCCACAGTGACAGAAACCAGAGCCTGCCGGGCAGCGAGGCTGGGTCTGGAGCCAGCGAGGCCTGGCCTAGAGCCTATTGCATGGCAGGCCTGGAACTGGGGCCTGCTTCACAGCAAAGGGCCAGCAGGTTTCTTCAACTGTGTGGCCAGGAAGCAATAGAAGCTGTTACTTTCTCACCTAATCTCTCAGCAGATTTCCAGATCCAAGTGAGCTCTATTTTTAAAAAAATATTGGTTTTGAGTGGATCATTCTGTCAAAGTTAAAGCAATAGAAGCTGTCACGTCCTCACCTAATCTCTCAGGAGATTTTCAGATCAAAGTGACCTCTATTTTAAAAAAAAATTGGTTGTGAGTGGATCATCCTGTCAGTTACTCACCTTCTGGCTTTCATGTTTTCAGTAAGTGGGAATAAGTGTGGAGAAATAGAAGCTCTAATACATTGTTGGTGGAATTGCAAGTTGGTGCAACCACTTTGGAGAACAGTATAGAAGATCCTCAGAAGAAGGAAAATGAACTTGCCATACGGTCCAGCAATGCCACCTCTGTGTATCTACCAAAAAGAATGAAAACCAAAATACCAAACTAATGCATGAGCAACCATGTTCATAGCTGCCCAGTTCATCATTGCCAAACTGTGGAACCAGCCAAGATATTCTTCAACAAATGAGTGGATTTCAAAACTATGGGATATGTACACAATGGAATTTTGCCCAGCCATAATAAAAAACAAAATTATGGCATTTACAGTGAAATGTCACAAAAAAAAGAAATCAGATGCTTTTCTTAATGTGCAAAATATTAGGGAGAAATGGATAACAGGAGGAACTCTAAATGAAGAAGGGACCCTATAGAGGAGCAATGAAGTTGACATATCTGAGGGGATAAGAGGGAGGATAAGGGAAACTCTTTAAAGCACATGATGTACTTAAACATATCAAAGTCAATCAGGAAGCCAAGCATGGGTAGGAGAGAGGGGGAGGGAAGGGGTTAGAGATTGGGTAGGGGCTGATTGGGTGATGTGTGCATGTATATCTTATCCCATTCAGATGTGTGACTACAATGTGCCAATAAAAATTTATTTTAAAAAATGGGCAAGTGAACTAAATAGACATTTCACAAAAGAAGAAATTCAAATGGCCAATAAATGTATGAAAAAAATGTTCAACATCATTAGCAATCTAAAACCCTGAGATTTCACCTAACTCCACTTAGAATGGCAATTATTAAAAACACAAACAGCAACAAATGCTGGCAAGGATGTGGAGAAGTAAAAACCCTAATACATTGTTGGTGGGACTGCAAATTAGTGCAACCATTTTGGAAAGCAGGAGCCTCAGAAGAATGAGAACTATCCTACCATATAATCGAGCAATACCACATCTGGCATCTACCCAAAAGAATAGAAAACAAACTACCAAACTAATGCATATGTATCTATGTTCATAGCCACACAATTCACCATTGCCAACTATGGAACCAACCAATATGTCCATCAACAGATGAATGGATTACAAAACTATGGCACATGCACACAATGAAATTTTACTCAGCCATAGAGAACAAATGACATCATTTGCAGGGAAATAGATGGAACTGGAGAACATTATGCTAAGTCAAATTAATCAGTCACAAAAAGTAAAAAAATCAGATGCTCTATCTAATATGTAGAAGATAGGGGGAAAAACGGGCATAGGAGAATCTCTAGACAAAGAAGGAGAAAGAACAGATGAGCAAATAAGGTGACTTTACTGAGGGGGATTGGAAGGAGAAAAATAGAAATTCTCTAATATACACAAAATACATTTATAAACATATTAAAGTAAATCAAGAAGCCAAACATGAGAAGGAAGAAGCAAGGAGGCAATGGAGGTGGGAACTGGGGAAGGGCTAAATGATTGATGTACGCATGATGCCTCTGCAATCTTATACCTATTAAGACGTTTGATTATGATACACCAATAAAAATAAATAAAAATGGCTAGAAATAAAATCCTTTGCCAGGGTAAAACTTTTATATCTTTGAAGAAACTGGCTGAAAGTCGTGTTTGCCAGAATGCCCAGGATGAGGAAAATGCCCCCCCTCAAATTTGGCAATGGATTGAAAGATGAAGAAAATGAGGCTGCTGGGATCTGAGAGGAGGCTAATTGCTGGGCTTAGCCCCAGGTTTGGGATATGCAAGTTGAAAAGGACATAAATAGCTTAATATACTTCTTAGGAACTTTCTGTATGAGGTGTAACTACCTCCTTTTCCCCTGAACCAAAAATCTTCAACACAATTTGCTAACAAAACAAATTATTTGCATGTATTTTGTGGGTGATACTTAAAAAATTGTATGTTCTGTGTTTGTATAGAAGCAGGAAATTATAGAAGCACTAGGAGGACTAAAACCAAGGACACCATTCAAATATAAACACTGACAAATCCTTAGAAGACATGAGGAAAGCTGTGGACAGCCATGCCTGTCGTTTCAGTATTTGTGGGGTAGGGGCAGGAGAATCACAGATTCAAGGCCAACTGCTACAACTTATCAAGACCCTCAGCAACATAAAAAGACCTTGTTTTAAAATAAGATTTTGTTTAACAGGGCCAGGGGTGTAGCTCAGATGTAGAACACTTCTGAGTTCAATTCAGAGTAACACACACACACACACACACACACACACACACACACACACAGCAACAGAGAGAAAGGAGAAAGGAAGGGAAGGAGTGATGGAAGGAGAGAGGAAGGAAGGAAGGAAGGAAGGAAGGAAGGAAGGAAGGAAGGAAGGAGTACAAAAGGTAAAGAAGGAGTAGAAAAGGTACAGGGAGGTTAGCTGCCACGCAGCCGAGCATGCTTTATGGACCATGTGCTGCTATGTATGCCTAAAGTACTTGAAATGCAAATTTGCGAAGACTTTGCCATCTAAATGCTTGGCTGGATTAAGTGCCTGATTAGGATGGTTTTTCAACAAATTGGAGTAAGCATGCAATCCGTACTATGGTCTGGAAAGCCATATGGTCCATCTTGAAGTAACACAAGGAAAATTGGTACTGACTTATCTCTGATTCAGTGTCCAAGAGTTCAGTTTCAGCATTTCAGCTTAACAGCCATGCAAACAAATGGAGTCCCAACCACCCAGGAGAGGATGTAGTGGCATCTTTTGCTGATGTTAGGTAGGTAGTCAAAGGAGGAGAGTGGTCAACCAGACTAAGGACAGAAGTCAGGTCAAAGGCACTCCTTGAAGACGACCTTCCTTTCTTTGAGAAGCCCCCAAGCAGGCAGTTTTTCTTACCAAATTTGTTTCAAGAGGAGCTTCTGCCAAAGAACAAGACACTGGCCATTGAAGAGGCCCTGCGGAAGATCTGTGCACTGGAAAATGAACTTGCTTCTCTCAGAGCTCAATTCGACGAAACTGTAATACTACAAGAGCAACGAATTTCATCGCAGGTTGCCGGAGCCAGCCGGAAAAAGTACGGGTTCTGAAGAGAGGAGTGAGGATGAAAAGAATTTTATTCAATGAATTTTATTCATAGAATACTTTATTCTCTCATGGAAGGATCGCCAGTACACTCCCGGGTCGATATCTCTACTGACCGATCCTGGTTTTATCGCTCTCGTCCTATTTATACCAACCCTCATGACGTCACCACCTACGCACGTAACGGTCAAACCAATCAAGCCTGTGCCGTCACCACCTGTGCGCTTAACGGTCAAAGCAATCAATTCCACCTGAGCTTCTCTCAGACGTTGAACTTTCCATGACCCCAAACCTTATTGGCTCTGGGCAAAGGACAGTCAGAAGTATTCTTAAAGGGGAAAACCTTATTGGCTCCCCACAGTTCCCCCTTTCTTATTATATTCAAAAGAAGACTGTGCCTGTCTTAGGTTGTTTCCTTCAGGTATCAAGGATTACCCGTCTTTGGATAATACAGAGCTAAGCTGTATATCCTGTCTTAGGTTTCCTTGTCCCAAGGAAATCTTACCCGTCACTGACTACCAGCCTCTTAAATAGGGGTACTTTTTAGATGTAGATCATGTACTTCTGCTGAATAAAAATGTTCTCACTTCATCCGAGGTCACACTTTGTCCCAAGCCTCTAATAAACAAGGTATTGGGTATATCATGAAAAATAGGTATTTCAGTAAGACATTTTTTCCAATTAACATTAGAATTTCCATATGTTAAATCAGTTTAACAGGGTATACAAGTTATTTGTGGGCTAACATTTTTATCTTCTTTCCCTGTGTAACCAGGGTCCCACAAGACCACATCTTTAATAGCACAATTAATCTTAGTCTTAGTATTTGTCTGCAATATCATGGGCATCAACTGCAGACATCCCATCTTTTTGACATTTTTAGGAAAACATAAGAGTGTACCAGTTCTTTGTCCAAAATAGCCAAAAGTTCCAATTCTTTGTCCAAAATAATTAAAAGTTTCTGTAATGGGTGTAAAGTTCAAAGCAAGAAGTCCCAGTAATCGTGAGTTGTCACTGAAGACAGTGATCTTCCGTTGTTCCCAAACAGCTGGATGAATATGGGATGATGTGGAACGTAAGTCCATGTTTCATTCAACATTGAAGCTAGGAGCATCATCAGCATTGATCTGAGAAACTTCCATTCTTGCTTGATCCATATGTCGCACCAGCTGCTCAGGTATCCACCGTGCATTATCTTCATCCTGTGAAAAAACACAAACATGCCCTCTTCCCCATATTAGTACAGGGTCAGGACCTTTCCAAATTCCTGTGCAAGGATCTTTCCATTTCACTAGGGCAAAGTTGTTTTTGGAGGATGGATGCCAATATCTATCTGCTGCTGTGCGACCAGTTTTGTCAGCATTCAAGAAATTAAGAATGAAAAGAGCATGATTTAAAGAGTTCTGTGGTGAATGGGGATATAACTCCCCCTTTTTATTTATTTTCAAAAGTGTTGTTTTTAAAGAATTGTGGGCACGTTCTACAATACCCTGTCCTTGAGGATTATAGGGTATACCTGTAATATGCTGAATATTGTATGTATTGCAAAATCGTTTAAAAGCCATACTTGTATATCCTGAACCATTATCAGTTTTAATGTAGGTAGGAAGACCTGAGAAAGCAAAACATTTTAAACAATGGGAAATCACATGCTTAGCGGCCTCCCCAGTTTGGGCTGTAGCCATAATAAATCCTGAAAAAGTATCAATAGACACATGAACATACTTTTGTTTACCAAAGGCAGAAATGTGCGTAACATCCATTTGCCATAAATTATTGGGAACCAATCCCCGTGGATTTACACCTAAATGAGGAACAGGTAAATACTCTGGACATATAGGGCATTGTTTAACAATTTGTCGTGCTGCTTCTCGAGTAATTTGAAACTGTTTACGCAGACCAGCACTATTTTGATGATGTAAAGAATGTGATCGTTGAGCTTGTTCCAATTGAGAGGGGCAGACTAACTTTGTAGCATCGTCAGCAATCTGATTACCTTCTGCCAAAGGACCAGGCAGGGCAGAATGTGCTCTTATATGCCCAATAAAACAAGGATGTTGGCGTGATAAGATTTGAGTTTGAATTTGAAAAAATAAATTACCTATCAATTTATTATGTGTATCAATATATGGTACAGTTTCTAATGTTTGAAGGGCATTAGTTATATATAAACTATCTGTATATAAATTAAAAGGCGTATCAGATAGATGTTGAAAAACATCTGCTACTGCATGCAATTCTACAACTTGAGCAGATGTAAAAGATGTTTGAATTGTAGTACTATGTTTATTAATTACATAAGATGCCTTACCATTTGATGAGCCATCAGTAAATACCAAGACTGCTTGAGATATGGGAGTAGCATGAATTATCTTAGGAAATATAAGAGCATGTTTATTAACAAACTGTAATAATTTATCATGAGGTAAATGATTGTCAATTTTTCCAATAAAAGATGCAAAAGCAATAGCCCATGAACCAGCATTTTGAAAAAGCCATTGTACTTGTTGTTTAGTAAAAGGAACACTATTAAGTGAAGGTTCTTTTCCAAAATATTTTATAGATTCTGATCTGACAGAACACACCAAGCAGGCAACTAATTCCCAGTATGACATTAAGACTCTGCTTGGAGTAGTGGGTAAATGTATCCACATTAATGGTTCATCCTGCCACAAAACAGCAGTGGGCGTATGTGCTGATGTTAATATATAAGCAGCCCATTCTTTAGCATAGTCAATGTACTGTTTTCTTTGACATTCAATAGCCAATTCAACTTTTTTAAGAGCAGCACATCCTTCCTCTGTTAAAATCCAAGAGGAAGTTGGGTCTGAGTCACCTTTTAAGATATCAAATAAAGGTTTTAATTCTCCAGTAGTAATATTTAAAGATGGTCTTAGCCAATTAATATCACCTAAAAGTTTTTGAAAATCATTTAATGGTTTTAAATTATCTTTATGTAACTGAATTTTTTTTTTTTTTTTGGTGGTTCTGGGGTTCCTGGAAACCCTTCTACCTCCGGGCTACACTCCCAGACCTATTTTTACATTTTTATTTGGAAACAGGGTATCCTAAGTCAGCGTGCGCGGCTGGCTTCGAACCTGGCGATCCTCCTGTCTCTGCTTCCCAAGTGCAGGGATTACAAGCGTGCGCCACCAGGCCTGGCTACAGCTGTTTTTAATTCTTTTAATTGTTTGAAAGGAAAGGGTCTATGTCCTCTAATCACACCTCCTCGACCATCAGGGTCTTCAGTAACGGGGAAAACTCTAAATCCCCTAGTATCTTCTCCGTTTTCTGCAGCCCGATTTATAGCCGCTTGAAGCGGTGATATTACAGATAAAGGTCGGTGTTTTTCAGTGCTTTGTTTAGCAAATGCTACAGTGGGAGAATTTTGAAGGTTCGTATTGCTGATAATAGGAGAATATTGTTGAGGTCCTTCTTTTTCACTATTTGAAGGAGCTATCTGATCTAAACGTTTAGTTAAAGTCTCTACAGCTACTTCTAATTGTTTTATAAAAAAAACTGGGCTCCAGAGTTTCTGGAATATCAGGATAAGCCCCTAACTCATTTCTATGGAACCGAGCAGCAGTTTCCTCAAGCTGCTCCTCTTCTTCAGTTTCCTCATCTTCCTTAGGAAGTGAAGGCAAAACACCTTTGTGTTCTATCTTAGTTTTACTTACACCAAGCATATCTCTTAACATCTCTACAAAAAACAAAAGACTAAGTTTTAGACCCATTGTATATTACAACTTCCACGTTACTCACCGCCACCACAAGTCTTCGAGCACGCTCTCTTTCTCTTCAGCGGTGTCCTTCACTGCGTCCTCAGTTTCAGAATCTCTCCGTACGGGCCACCACCTGCCGGAGCCAGCCGGCAAAAGTACGGGTTCTGAAGAGAGGAGTGAGGATGAAAAGAATTTTATTCAATGAATTTTATTCATAGAATACTTTATTCTCTCATGGAAGGATCGCCAGTACACTCCCGGGTCGATATCTCTACTGACCGATCCTGGTTTTATCGCTCTCGTCCTATTTATACCAACCCTCGTGACGTCACCACCTACGCACGTAACGGTCAAACCAATCAAGCCTGTGCCGTCACCACCTGTGCGCTTAACGGTCAAAGCAATCAATTCCACCTGAGCTTCTCTCAGACGTTGAACTTTCCATGACCCCAAACCTTATTGGCTCTGGGCAAAGGACAGTCAGAAGTATTCTTAAAGGGGAAAACCTTATTGGCTCCCCACAGCAGGTGACTTGGATCCCCCCACATCTGTTATCACAGCACCACCTCCTCCCCTACCCCTCCCTCAGCACCCCTCCACCTTCACCAGGGCTCCACCAAAGTACATCTGCTATTGATCTAATTAAAGAGTGAAGAGAGCAAAGAAGCAGTGCTGAAAAGACTTTGGCTAAGAACAACCCAAAGAAATCTGGCATGCCAAATATGCTAGAGATCCTTAAAGATATGAACAGTATAAAACTTCAGTCAGTCAAGAGGTCAGGGCAAGATGTGCAGCCCAAGCCAGTCGATGCCACTGACCCTGCTGCCCTCATCAAGGAAGCGCTGAAAAGGAAGCTTGCTTACTGGTATCAAAGCAATAGCCAAGGTAAGGTTTGAAAAGGGAGCTCCAAAGTCTTGACCAGGGGCTACCTCAGAGACAGCATCATTTGGACCACATATGTTGAAGTCTACAGGAAAAATGAAGGCTTTAATAGAAAATGTTTCAAACTCTTAATGGACGAATTGAGAAAGACTATCCTGGTTCAGCTGGATTGTGAGGGCTGAGTTTGGCTGGTAAATATCAACACTGTTTAGTAAATACCTGAGTTTAGTATTCAGTGGTCACCTTCCTGGCCTAGCTAGAGGATCAGGCAGTAACAGAAGCACCATAACTTTGGTTTTGTTTTTATGAGATGGTGAGCTCTGGAGCCCTCTGCAACATACATGTATTTTCACAAGTTTTTTAAAATGTTGCCAGGGTGTTCAGATTTCTAATCTTGAAAACATTTGTAAGGTTTCAGAACACAAAAAAAGGACTTTTGTGGTTGTTACTGTGTATTTTTAAATACTTAGCACTAATTTACCCTTACAAATGTTTTATATGCACATATTTTGATATAAAAATTTATGCAAAAATTAGTAATGAACAATGGCAGTAAGGGTTCTGCCTCTTCATCCATATTCAGTGAGCACTTCCTCTTCAGTGATGGAGCAAGGTCTAATGTAAATTATTGGAGTTGAAGTGTTTGAGATTGGGATTTTCTTTCCTGGAGTGGAACGTGTATCCCCTGACAGCTTTGAAGCTGGGTGTTGCATAGGAACCAGATGATTGTTCACTGCTCAAATTCCAGAATGCTTTCCATTGGAGGAGCTTGAGAACCAGCGAGCCTGTTTATACCTGATTCCCATTTAGTGCTTTTCAAGAAGTAACAAATGAAATTATCGAATTTAATTACTCAACCAAAAACCAGAATGTACCATCTTTCTTTCCATTTTAATAAATGGCTTCATAAAGATGCCTTGTTGTCAAGTTATTAAGACTTCTAGAAATGTCATCCTAATGGAGTCTAAAATTGTTTAATATTGCTCAAAGTATTAACTTTATAATGAAACATTACTAAGTGGATGAATGAATTTCCTGGGTATTATTCATCATCAGTCAGAATGCCGTTCCAATGAATGACACACAGGATAAGCTCTCAGTGTTATTAGAAAGTGGAAAACCACCTTTGTCACTTAGGGGTTGTAAAGACTTCCTGTAAGGAATCATTTGTAAATGCTTGATATATTTTATGATTTTGTGTTTCTGATAAACTCAGCTATAGTTAATGCCAGGATCTCTTACTATGAGTAAGTATTTGGATTTTTTATTTAAATCTAGTGAAGATATTGCTGTAACTTTGACAAATTTCATGGAATAAATCCTTGAGAAGGACCGGTTATGATTGTTTGTGTGGGAATAAGGTAGTTCTACACGTATTTGGAATGATAGAGACTTCACAATCATATTTTTGAAAGTCTATTTACTAGTTATTACTTGCTTTTACAACTTCAAAATATTATATTCCAAGATAACAAGAAAAATAGAATAAATAAGTTTTCTCTGAAAATAATAACACTGAAGAAAAACAAGAGGGTAATATAATTATACTTTTGATGTTAATAATAAAAATTCCCATTATAAATGATAACATAATAAACATTTCACTGCTAGAAAAAATAAATAAATAAATCTAGTGAAGAAAACTTATACTTCCAGGGAGGACTACTAGCAGATGGGAAGAGTAAGCCAGACATGGTAGTACATGTCTGTAATCTCAGTACTTGAGAGACTGACACAGGAGGATCACAAGTTTAAGATCAGTCATCAATTTAGTGAGACTTGTAGCAAATTGAGACTGTTTTAAAATTAAAAAAAAAAAGAAAGAAAAAGGCTGGGGGTGTAAATCATAGGTAAAATGCCTCTTGGGTTCAATCCCCAGTACCAAAAGGAGGGGGGGGGGAATGAGTAGATAGACATTTTAACTTATTGAAAATATATTGTTTTCTTAAATATTAACAAAAATTATTTGAGGTAATTTATATAGTTTGTTTATTTAGCTTAAATTCAAACTGGAATGTTGCTGATACATTGTTCCTAATTGTTTTGTATAGTTTGAAAATTCTTGTCTAAGAAATTTGGAAAACTTGCTACACACATATTTTGACCTCCTAAAAAAAACATATTTGCAGAATGAATTTTGCCTAGTGTTCCAATTAAGGAAGTTACTGTTGAAATAAAACACACTATCTTGTTTTCTTTGGCAAAAAGTTAAGAAAATAAGAGGTAAGGGGATACAGGGAGCTATTAACTTTTACAGACCATGGAATTGAAGGCTGGGATTTTCCCCTCAATCCTGAGGGGTAAATTGACTGATGGAGGAAGTGAGCACAGCAATGGGCTTGGCTGGTATTTCACATAATATTTGGGGAGGGACACACAAGTAACATCCTTTTGAATTTTAGTTGTAATTAATCAAGAACAAATTCATTAAAATATAAACAGAGGAAACTACCAGGTAAGAAATATTGTCTTTTCCACCGAGCGTGATGGCTCACACTTGTAATCCCAGCATTCGGGAGGCTGAAACCAGAGGATCGCGGTTCGCGGACAGCTTCAGCTACTTAGTGAGGCCCTCCACAACTTAGTGAGACCCTATTTCAAAATATAGAATAAAAATACGGCAGGGGATGTGGTTCGGAGGTCAAATGCCCCTGGGTTCCATCTTTAGACCCGCAAAACAAAACAAAACAAAACAAAACAAAAAAACAGAAATATTGTCTTTTCCTATTTAAAAAAAGAAAAAGAATAAAGGAAGGTATGACTCTGGGCTCATCTTGCCTCTCCTGGAATCCCTTCTCTATCAGCACTGCAGAGCCACTTGGAGGGGGAGATTTGTCTCTGCTCCTGGAATAAATCTAAATGAGAAATCTGGAGCTTACCTTTACTCACAGGAAAACACACAGCGTGTATCTAATTATCTCACAGGCAGTTTTTGGTTTGCTTAAGTTTTATTGTTGTTCCCAAGCTGATAACTATCATTACTAAGCCACTGGCTGTTCTTAGAAAAAAGGAATAATGAAGAATTTGTAATCTTCCTGGATAAATGCATCACCAATATGAGAAAGTAACTCAGATACTGTTTAAGTTTTCAGGAAGTGAGGTGTCCTATCACAAACTCACTAATCAATTACTACCAAAACAGTATCATGACTCCAAGTACCAGGATCTGTTTTTTGAGTAACTATAGGTACTTAAAAGTTTATTAGTTTCTTTCTTTTTTATTTTTTATTGGTGTACTGTATTCATACATCGTAATGGGATAATAAAAAAAAAACCTTGTGTAGACATATATGCACACATCACCCAGTTAGCCCCTACCTGATCCCCACCCCATTCCCTCCCCATCCCTCCTTCCCGTGCTTGGCTTAGTGGTTGACATCTAATTTATCCAAAATTAACAATGCTAATTTCACATAACAGATTCATTTTTCTGATATCAAGCTTTTGATCACTTACAGGTAACATTTCAATATTTCGTTTTGCTTTCTTTCTTACCAGAGGATATTTTTTCTTTTTTCTTTTAAGGTGAAACTATCATACATTTATTTATTTATTTATCAGAAAAAATCTATCCTAACATAAAATATGAACTCTAAACACCCAAAATAATCTAAAAAAAAAAACAAAGCTAGAAAAGAAGATGTACATTTTCTGATTTCAAACCTTATAAAGCTACAATAGTTAAAACAGTGTAGTACTGCTATAAAGGCAGACATATAAACCAGTGGAGTAAAATAAAAAGCCTAGAAATAAATTCTTCCATGGTTTATTAGTTTCTGAAAGTGTGTTGAGATGCCACTTCAGGTGAGGGCTGAAAATGAAAAACATTGAAATACCTGATTTAGGAAACAGAGTCTAGGATCAGATGGATTTCCCCAACACCAAATGCCATGTGGGAATGCACAACCTCCTGGCCTGTGTGAAACTCCTGACAGGGCAGGATGAGGATGCCCTGCAGAGCTGGAGAGAAACTGAAGACGTGATCCAGACACAGGACACCGGCCAGTCAGACAGGGGAAGCCTGGTGCCCTGGGGCAACTCTGCCTGGGTGTAGGAAGAGTGGCAGAAGCCCAGACCTGTCTGGACAAGGTGAAAATAGATGCAGGATGTCTGCAAATCATTTCCGCTATAGGGTGGAGTTTCCTGAGATGAACTGTTAGGAATGATGGGCCTTGTTAAAGTGAGGGAGAAAGAATTATGAGCGGGCCCAGGCTTGCTTCAAAAAGCCTCTGGAGGTGAAGCCTGAAACCTCGGAATTCAGCACGGAGTAAGACACCGTCACCTGCTGACTGGATTACTCTAAGTCATCAGCCAACAATGGAAAAGGCCCTTCCCTGGAACTTAAAGGAAGACTGTGAGGCTAAATCCAGAGGATGCATATGTTGAGGTTCTTCTGGCCCTGAAACTTCAGTATGTAGGACAGAAATATGAAGGAAAAGAACATATTGAAGAATCTTTGAACAACATGTCCTTCCAGACCTGTATTTATCAGTATGCAGACAAGTTTATTAAAAAAAAAAACAAAAACTTTATGAACTTCTATTTATTAAGAAATATTTAACTATACCTCAGATACACAGCATATTTAGCCCCCAGAGGTATACACATCTATAGTTATAGATATACAGGGTATCAAATATACTATACTAACCCAAAGTAACATTTGTTACTTTACCTTTAAAGGTAGTCATTAACAGGCTAGGCAACACAGACATTTAAACTCTGACTCTGCTACAATATAGTTTACTAGGTCACCAAAGCCCTAACAATGAAAGTATACACAAGAGATTATCTTGATAAAACATAAAATCTTTCCTCTTAAACTACTTCTTCACAAATGTATCTTTAACCCAAGTGGAGCATTTCTTTTTTTTTTTTTTTTTTTTTTACTGATATAAGTTTCATTATTCATGGGATCTATTTCAAAGCACAATGACAGTCTCAGAAAAACAATCAAACACCCTGAATGGTTGTGGAATGTATTCCCTGTCCCTTTGGTACATAAGATATTATGTACTCTACTAAAGTGGTAGAGTGCCAGGGTGTGGTGGCTCACACCTGAAATCTTAGTACTTGGGAGGCTGAAACAAGAAGATCTCAGCTTCCAGGCCAACCTCAACAATTTAGCAAGACCTGGGATTGCAGATGTATGCCATCACCTCCAGTTGGGCTATCATTTTCTAAGCCCAAATGTCTTCATTCCCAAGTGAGGTAGACTGATTATTTCTATTAAACTGACAACACATACAACAACCACAGTGCTCCTAACTTTATTAGGAGGACATTTTTGTATGTGACACCAGATTCTTTCTACATAGAGGAGCCCGAGTAAAAACAGAACAGCTGCCCTAGGTCTCCCTTTCCTGTGCATCATCCACATTCCAGGCAGCTGCCTCCAGGGGAGGACACAACATGCTGGTGTTCCTTTATAAGGCCCAAGGCAGATGTGCTAGAGATTCAGGTGCTAGAGATTCAGTGAACCTCTGCAGTTCTGGAAATGTTAGGTAGCTAGGCAAAGCGAGAGGGAAGGGAAAGGATTAGGGCTTACTGCACTTCTGGCAAAGAAAAACTCCAAGATAAAGCATCTCCTTCATGGCCAGACACTACTTTTTTGCATCTAAAAGGCACCGGGTGTGCCTGCCTAAGATTAGGCTTTCCAATATTAGTGCACAGACACAGCACTAAAACTGTGAGTTTCACTTGTGTTCATGGGAAAATTTTTCAAGGTTGTGGAACCAATCTGGACACACTCAGCTATGGTGGCAACTGCCAGGAACCATGTCCAGATACATAACAAGTGAGAAGAATGATTCAAGACCCAGTGTATCCCCAAAGTGGAAGACGCCATTTCTGTTTTCCCCTAGGAAAAGGGATGCTCAGATACTCTTTTGGATTATGACTTCTCCCTTCACGTGGGCTTCTACTCACCTTGCTAAATAAATCTCGTATGCCCCCTCTCCATATTTCCCATCTGAAATCTTAAGTCACTGTTAATCTGGCTTCATACCGGTCACCAATCCCCCAGAAACTCCATAAGACACTGACTATGAACTGTGCCTCATGGCCACGCAGCTGGAGGACAAAAGACACTTTCAGAAATGTCCATCTCTTTTCTCTGATTCTCTTTGTCTCAATTCAACTGCTTGACTTTCTTCACTATGAACAAGTGTCCTCTGTTCCTATTATTTTGTGGCTGTTATGGAAGATGATATTGTTGGAAAGAAAAGTGCTGGAAATGAGACTAAGTCTTAAGAGCATGCACAGGCCAGGCATTAATTGAGGCTTCCGTCCAAGAGATACAACACTGACGTGTCACAGAGGGATCCAGACATTATGATGCCAATATTCTGGCTAATATGGTGCCTCAGATCTTATGGTCCTCCTAGTTTTTGTGATGAGGTTTTTTTTAAATATCGGAAGGAAGGAGGAAGGAAAACTTCAACTTGAAGGAATGACAGGTTAGGGAGTGAAGACCTTGGCAGTTTTTCCTGTCTTTCCCAAATATTGTTCTTTTAGTGGATGGAAGGTCAGGCAGGGGCTTAAGGCCCGGGAGTATTTTAGTCTTTTGTTCCTGTGGTGGTCCTAAATGTCCTCAAGAACACACGAAAATTCATAGTTGACAGTGACCCCTGAATATGTAGGAGACAGGCCCAGCTCACCCTGATTCAGCTGTCCAGGAAAGCAGGTGTGATCATTTCCTACGAGATTGACGCTTTCCTCCACCACCTTAAAGTGACTATAGTTGTGCTGAACATGTTTCTTTGACGATGCTGAAAAACCACTATGTTACCACATGTATCTAGACAGTGCACATTTTCCAGTGAAAGTTTGAGAAAAGGAAAGCTGAGCAGACACCAATAACAAGAGCCAAACCTGTGCTCATGGTCAGACTCCCACAGAAGCATTTTTCTGAGGAATGGAATCACATCCAATGGCTAGACCAGAGAGCACTGGAATGAGACGTGCATTATCATTCAGCCCTAAAATGCTTTGCTTAAAGGCTCCAGTTGCTGACACATGGGTCCCCTCTATATCTATGAACACGCAACAGATTACAAGATGCCTTATGCCACTGACCATTCTCCAGAAGGTAAACAAATGTATAGAATGCTTAATAATCCAACCCAGTCTCAGATAATGGCAGCAAGTGTGAGTAGAGACTCCCATTCAGACATTCAAAGATGTCCACTATTTCATCCATCTTTGAAATCATCCCCTATTCCAGTCGTACACACAGGCGCAGAAGTGGAGCTGTGACTTTCCCAAGGTCACACACACATTTTCACAGCTGTCCCTGGACACAGATTCAGTGAACTCTGAACTAAAGAGGATCTCCGAGGCGCAGGTTTCTCCAGCAGGCTGAGAGAGAATTCACACCTCACCAGCCTCCTCTCAACCAGTTCTCTGAAGAGGACAAAGAAGGCAATTTCTGCCTAAGTTTCCTGGAGTCTGATGTGACAGCTTTGCTTCTGCTTTCTCATTTCCGGTATCACGTTCTGATTGGAAAGACACACCCACAGCCTCATCATTACTCACTTATATAGCCCTGTTTTAGGGTTCCAGTTTATATCATCTACAGAGACAGACAGCACAGATCTCTGAGAATCCCAGGACCAGAACAGCTGCCTTGTTCACAGCAACCATGAGGTAAGGACTTCTCTGCTTCTCTGCCATTGTTTCTGAATTGTTATAAATGATGATAATTAATACTATCTGCCTCATCAGTGTATTCTCAGTAAAGACAGGTTTTAAACCCTTCTAATGAAATGAGCCTGTATGTGTGCCTGCTCGCATGGGTGTATGTACAGATACATACGTGCCTATAGAGTACTAAGAAATCTCAACTGGGCCAGGCATGATGGTACACACTTGTAACACCAGAATGTGGGAGACTGAGACAAGAGGATTGCAGATTTGTGGTCAGCCTCAACAACGTAGTGAGGCAGTTTCATAATTAAAAAAAAATAGGGCTGTGTTTTTAGCACATCAATAAAAGACCCCTGAGTTCCATATTCAGTACAACTACAAAGAGCAAAGAAAGAAAAGAAAAGAAAAGAAAAGAAAAGAAAAGAAGAAAGAAAGAAAGAAAGAAAGAAAGAAAGAAAGAAAGGAAGGAAGGAAGAGAGAGAGAGAGAGGGAGGGAGGGAGGAAGGAAGGAACGAAGGAACGAAGGAAGGAGAATGAATGAAAAAAACCTAAATGGCATTGTTCCAGCTGGATTTTTACTTCTTTAGCATCAGCCTAAGAAAATTAACTCATGTAATAGCCTAAAAAGGGGGAGGGAAAATGAATGTTGCAGGAAGGCATAAAATGACCCCCAGTTTTAGAGATTTTTTTCCCACCAAACCTACTATTTCCCATCATGTGTGGAAAGGACAAGGCGTCTGAGTAGAGACATTGCTTTCTGCTCATTCCTCACCATGGAGGAGAAGCAGGACCCACACAGCTGTGTGAACTGCATTAGGGCTCAGCCAGCTGTCTTGTCTTGTGCAGATGTGGTGGGAATGTTTTGGGAGAGGCTCCTGAGCTTCCTCTGTAGGTGTCTGTTGTAACTTTCTGAGTGTCGGGCTCCAGTGAAGGTCTGAATGGACTCAAGATGGACAGGGCACCATCTCTTGGGGATCCAGGCTGCCCGCAGCCCCTCAATAGCCTCCTTTCCATGGGCTTTGGCTAGAATTCTCTGCTTGGAATTTCCATATCTTCTTTACTTTAAAGGCCTCATGTAGAATTTCTCTATGTTCCTAACTGAATCCTCAGTCAAATAACTCCTGAGATCAGGAGATGAAAAGTCATTATCTACAATCGCCCTGCCAGTGTCCTGTAGTGTCCCCCCCACTAGGTAAAATTTGAGAAGAGAAAAAGTTCCAGATAAATACAAATCTAGGTCTGTGCTCAACCCTCCTCTGAATACCAACTTAAATAATAAAATAATAAAAAAAATGTTATAATCATTGCTACCCTTTCTGGATAGTTGTTAAGTGTCAATCTCACTTCTAAACATGTTATGTAAATACTATATTTAATCCTCAAGAAAAACTGGTGAGGCAAGTACTTACGCTTATTTTGTAATAAGAGATATTAGATTATTTCACAATCAGTGGTGAAGCTGAGACAGGAATAAGAGAGTTTATTAAACCGTAAAATCAATTTTCCCAGAGGATTTCTTGGGGGGTTCTAGACATTATTTCAGGTAATCTAATCTTCTCTGTTTAGATGTTATAATGTTAATTGTAGTGTGTACTAGAAAATGCATTAATGTATATATAATTTATAAATGTTCTGTTTAGATTAGCAATAACTTTATTGCAATAAAATAACAAGTAAGATGAAATTTACCATTTCAATTGTTTTGAGTTTGCAACTTAGTGGTATTTAGCACATTCACTATGTTTGCAAGGTTTTTATTCGCTTTATCTTGGGGAAGGGCTTTTATCTTTTGGCTGTTTCTCACCTAACAAAGTCTGTTTTTCCTTCCACAGTGAGAGTGCTGATGACCATGGGATCCAGGACAGGCTGAGGCAGCTGAGATGCCACTTCACGTGGGGGCTGGAGGTTGAAGATGTTGAAATACCTGATTTAGAAAACAGAATCTATGACGAGATCAAATTTGGAGAAACCAAATACAATGTGGGAATGCACAACCTCCTGGCCTATGTGAAACACCTGACAGGGCAGGATGAGGATGCTTTGCAGAGCCTGAGAGAAACTGAAGCCCTGATCCAGGCAGAGCACCCGGGCCAGTCTGACAGGGGAAGCCTGGTGACCTGGGGCAACTGTGCCTGGGTGTGTTTCCACCTGGGCAGAGTGGCAGAAGCCCAGACCTACCTGGACAAGGTGGAAGATACCTGTAAGAAGTTTGCTAATCACTCCCGCTACAGGGCAGAGTGTCCTGAGATGGACTGTGAGGAAGGATGGGCCTTACTGAAATGTGGGAAAAAGAATTATGAGCGGGCCCAGGCCTGCTTCAAAAAGGCTGTGGAAGTGGAACCTGAAAATCCAGAATTCAGCGCTGGGTACGCCATCGCCACCTACCGCCTGGATTACTCTAACGAATCAGCCAAGGATAGACAATCACTTTCCCTAGAACTCTTAAGGAAGGCTGTCGGGCTAAATCCAGAGAATGCATATATTATGGTTCTTCTGGCCCTGAAGCTTCAGACTGTACCAGAGGAAGATGAAGAAGATGAGTATGTTGATGAGCCTCTAAACAACATGCCTTCCCAGACCGAAGAGGAAGACGAAGGAGAAAACTATGTTAAAAAAGCTCTGCACATGTCCTCCCAGACCTATGTCTATCGCTATGCAGCCAAGTTTTACCTAAAGAAAGGTTGTGTGGAGGAAGCTCTTAAGTGGTTAAAGAAGGCCTTGCGGGACACACCCAACTCTTCCTTTGTGCATTTTCAGCTAGGGAGCTGTTACAGAAAAAAAATGATCCAAATAAAGAAAGCTACAAAATTGCAGCCTAGAGGGCAGGAGACAGAAGACATTAACGAATTGGTTGAAATGGCTATACGTGAATTTGAGGAGACGTTGAAACTAAATCCCGCATTTCACATGGCTTGTGTTTACCTGGCTGGAATGTATGCAGAAAAAGGCCAAAATGGAAAGGCAATGAAAAATTTTCAGAAAGCACTCTCCATGAAGAACCTTGATGATCACACACGACAAGACATTCATTTCCACTATGGCCGTTTCCAACAGTTTCACAAAAAATCTGAAGACAGAGCAATTATTCAGTATAAAAAAGGTCTAGAAATACAACAAAAGTCCTTTGCCAGGAGAAAACTTCTACGTGCTTTGGAGAAACTAGCTAATTGCCGAGTTCACAGGAATCCCCAGGATAAGGAAAGCATCCACCTCCTCAAGTTTGTTCAAGAATTGAAAAAGGAAGAGGCCGGGCCTGGTGGCGCACTCTTGTAATCCCAGCATTTGGAAGGCGGAGACCAGAGGATCGAGGTTCAGGGACAGCCTCAGCTACGTAGTGAGACCCTTCGCAACTCAGTGAGACCCTGTTTCAAACATAAAAAGACTAAAAGATAGGACTGGGGGTGTAGCTTGGAGGTGCAATGCCACTGGGTTCCATTCCCAGTACCACAAAAAAGAAAAGAAAAAAGAAAAAGAGAGAAAGAAAAAAAAAGGAGAGATGAGGCATCTGGGCTCTGAGAGGCCTAAAGGCTCACTGCATGGCTAAACCCCTTGTTTGGGATCTGCAAGCTGAAAACGACATAAAAGTTTCATATGGTTTTGGGGTGCTTTTTTTGTAGAGTGATATAATCTTTTCCACTTGAATCAAAAATATTCAGTAAAATTTGCTAACAGAACAAATTCTTTGTGTGTATTTTGTGGATGATACTTAAAAAATTGTATGTTCTGTTTGTGTAGAAGCAGAAAATTCTAGAAGCAACTCTTGCAGCACCAGGAGGACAAAAACCAAAGACTCCATTCAAATATAAACACTGCCAAGTCCTTAGAAGACATGAGGGAAGCTGGCTGTGGACAGGCATGCCTGTGCTTTCAGTACTTGGGACGCTGGGGCAGGAGAATCACAGATTCAGTGCCAACCTCTGCAACTTATCGGATCCTCAGCAACATGGCAAGACCGTATTACAAAATAAAATTTAACTGGACCAGAGGTGTAGCTCAGAGGTAGAATAATCCTGATTTTAATTCACAGTACCACAAAATAAAAGAAAGAGAGGGAGGGAGGAAGAAGGAAGGAAGGAAGGAAGGAAGGAAGGAAGGAAGGAAGGAAGGGAAGAGAAGAGAAATAAATAAAAGGGAAGGGAAGGGAATACACAGGAGCTCTTAACTGTTACAGGCCATGGGACTGGAAGGCTGGGTGCCTCACCTCCATCCTGAGGGATGGATTCACTGATGGAGAAACCCAAGGTAGGAATGGGCTTGGCTGGATAATTCATGTGATCTATAGGGAACACAAAAGTAACACCCCTTTCAACTTTGTATTTAACCAAGAACAAATTCATTGAAATGCAAACTGAGGAAACTACTAGGGCAGGAATATTGTCTTTCCCTATTTCAAAGAAGAAAAAAGGAAGGTGTGACTCTGGGCTCAGCTGGCCTCTCCTGGAATCTCTTCCCTCTGAGCACTGCAGAGCCATTTGGAGGGGGGAGATTTGCCTCTGCTCCTGCATTACATCTAATTATATTAAATCTGGGGCACATCTGCATGCACTGGCAAGCACACAGTGGGCTTCTAGTTGTTTCACAGTCCACTTTTGGTTTGCCTGGGTTCTATAGCTGTTGCCAAGCTGATGGCTACCATCCCTTCTCCGCTGGCTGGTCTGATAAAAAGAAATAATAGGAGATTTGTAATAATCTTGGTTTAACTTATCACCAATGTGATAAAGTAACTCAGATAGTTAAGTTGTCACAAAGTGAGATTTCATGGCACAAATTTACTAATTAAGTAATATCAAAACATTATCACGATTCCAGGTGCCAGAGTCTGTTTCTCTAGCAACTAAGGAGACTTTAGAGAGTATTATTAGTTTCTCCGTGTGTGTGTGTGTGTGTGTGTGTGTGTGTGTGTGAGTGTGTGCACATAAACATGTGAGTGTGTATATAAACAAAGTCCTAAAATAAGTTTTTATTTTCCTATACTTTTATTGCTGCATTATAGTCTCACATCAAAATGTAAATCAGTGGGGCTGGAGGCTGAGACCAGAGGATTGCCATGGTTGGCGGGCAGCCTCAGCTACTTAGTAAGGCCCTTTGCAACTCAGTGAGACCCTCTTTCAAAAGTAAATAAAGAAATAGGGCGGGGGTGCCTCTGGGAGGTAGACTGCCCCTGGGTTCCATCCCCAGTACCGAAAAAAATGTTAAATCATATTGATAGTGATGTGCATGCACACAGTACTTGGTGAGCTTTACCCCAGCTCCCTCCACGCTCCCCACTTTTTCCCATACAAGGTATTGAGATAGACATTGGTATTTACATATATGTAGTAATGTCAATGAAAGTTATTCCTTTGTTGATTTTACCTCTCCCTCCTCCTCTTTCCCCTAGACCACCTCCCTGGCTTTATGGGATTTCTCCTCCATCATCCAAAGACCCCCCCAGTGTCCTGATTACTCCCTAGCTTCTGTATATTAAAGAAAATATATGAACCTTTACTTTCTGTGGCTGACTATTCTCACTCAACATAAAGGTCTCCAGATCCATCCATTTTCCTGCAAATGACATTATTTTGTTTCTTAATTGCTGAGAATTCCATTATATGCATATCCCATTAATTTTGTCATCTACTTATCTGTTGATGGACACCTAAGCTGGTTCCATAGTTTGGCTATTGTGAATTGTGCTTCTATGAACATGGATATGCATATATTACTGTAATTCTCTGACTTCAGGTTTTATGGAAAGATACTCAGAAATGATATAGCTGGATCATATGGTAGATCCATTTCCAATTTTCTGAGGAATCTCCATACTGATCTCCATAGCAGCCGAACTAATCTGTAAAATCAACTCTCGAACCAATTAGAGGGACCCAATAAGGCTCATGAGCTGGTTGGCTGAACATCTTGTAAGTGCTGCTCTTATGAGCAGCTCACATGTGCAATATAAATCAGGGAAGAACAGAGGAAAGCAGGGATATAGACAGATGTGTAACTCTCTGCTTATATTAAAATGAAAAGTCTGGCGAGGCCAATACAGCTACATCTGCGCACTCAAGAACAGTGAGTCAAATTGCGGGCCACAGAGGAGAAATCCCAGTACTGTACTCCCTGGGACTTGACCCAGTGGGGGAGGGGCAGTGGCAGAGATATCACACCATAGGAGAACGTGCAACCTGGCACCCCCTACAGTCTAAAGCAGCCTCTATCGACTCTCTGGGTCGGAGACTCTGTGATAAAACCCAGTAAAGGAGTAGTGGGGTCTGAGATACTACTGACTCGAGATCCAGAACACCTTAAGTGAAGTCATAGTGACCCAAGGGAAGAACCCAGAGAAGGCACAAACATCCGAAATCATGGGAAAGAGGAGTAATACTGGAGCAATGAATGCACACAACCCCACAACATCAGAACCCGATAAAACTGAAAATCAGAGAATTCTAGAAGATCAAATCAGGAAAATAACTGTAGAAATAATAGAGATGCTTCGAAAAGAACTCAGAGAGAGCCAAAAAGAGATAAAGGATGCAATTAATGAAGTAAAGGCCTCAATTCAAAGCACAAACAACCGATTAGAACACATGGAGAACAGAATCTCACTCTTAGAAGATGAGCAATCCAAAAATGAACACATAGTTTCTAATCTAGAAAAAAATATCCGACAGCAGGAATCTGATATTGAAGAAATATGGGCCCATTTTAAGAGAGCTAACCTAAGAATAATTGGAATAGAGGAGGGAAAAGAAAGTGAAACCAAAGGGATCAACAATCTCTTCAAGGAACTAATAGCAGAAAATTTTCCAGACATCGAGCAAGAGGCCGATACACAGGTCCAGGAAACTTATAGAACTCCCTTTAGACAGGATCGGAGAAGAGGATCCCCACGCCACATAATTGTCAAAATGACCAATGTGGAAGCCAAGCAGAGAATCTTAAAGGCAACAAAAGCAAAGGGCCAAGTGACATTCAGAGGCAAACCAATTAGAATCACTCCAGACTTCCCAAACCAAGTTATGAGAGCCAGAAGGGCTTGGAGTAACATATTCCAAACTCTGAAAGAAAACCACTTCCAGCCAAAAATTTCCTATCCAGCAAAACTTTCTATCAAATTAGATGGAGAAATAAGAAGCTTCCATGACAAACAGAAACTGAAGGAATTTATGTCTTCAAAACCAGCACTAGAGAAAATACTCAAAGAGATTAACTACAAAGAAGAAATAGGTAACACACACTAGAACTAGAGAAACAAGATTTTCCATCCAACAGACAACTAAGATTGGTTATCTGTGGAGATTCATTATTTATGTTAGTCTTTTACCTATCTCTAAAGGGTATTGTTTGCCTTTATTGTTGTTAATTTTTAGGATTTCTAGTTGGAATATTAATATACCTTCAGATATAGCAATTGGAAATATTTTATCCCATTCTATTAGTAACTGTTAACTCTGTTTACATTGTCTTTGGATATACAATATTTTTTTTATTTTTTAGGGAGTTTGTATACGCTTCTGTTGCCCGTGCCATTGAAACCATAACCAAGAAATCACTGCCAATTTCAATGTTGTGAGGTTTAATGACCCAGATTTTCTCCTAAAAGTTTATAGTCTTAAGATTTATATTTAGGTCTATTATCTATTTTGAGTTAATATTTGTATATGGGATTAGGTAAGGGTCCAATTTTATTCTTTTCCATGTAATTATTATTTTTTAACAATATTTAGTTAAAAGATTATCATTTCCACCACCAAATGTTCGTGGAAACCTTGTCAAAAATAACTTGACAATATAGGGAAGAATTTAGCTCTAGGCTTTTATTTAACTCCAATGGTTTATATATCTGCCTTTAGAATAGTACTACACTGCTTCAATTATTGTAGCTTTATATGGTTTGAAATCAGAAAATATATATCTTCTAGCTTTGTTCTTTTTCAAGATCGTTTTGGGTACCTAGAGTCCATATTCCATATTAGGATAGATTTTTTTCTGAAAAATAAATATATAAATATATGATAGTTTCACCTAATAAAAAAGAAAAAAAATATTCTCTGGTAAGAAAGAAAGCAAAAAGAAATATTGAAATGTCATCTTTAAGTCATCAAAAGCTTGGTATCAGACAAATGAAACTGTTATGTGAGATTACCATTTTTAATTTTAGATAAATTGCCATAATACTAGATGTCAACTACTAAGCCAAGCATGGGAGGGAGGGATAGGGAGAGAATGGGGTGGGGATTGGGTGGGGGCTGACTGGGAAAAGTGTGCAAGTATGTCTACAAAAGTATGTATCCTACTATGATGTATGAATACAGTGCACCAATAAAAAAAAAAAAAGAAAAGAAAAGTCTGAAGGAACAAGAGACATGTTGCCATGCTTACCAGTGGGAAAAAGAGGAGAAAGAAGGACCGCACTAAAAGCCAGACTCTTCTGTACCTGGTTTTATAACCATGCCAGTACCTTACCAGGTTCACATTTTTAAAAAGCCATCCACATATACATGCAATTAAATTGAACTGTTTCATAGCAATTAAGCATACCAACTTCTCTTGTACCCAACAAAAAAGGATATGACAAAATGATAAATGGATAGAGAAATGAGTAGATGAATAGGGAGGTGACACAGTAATAATAATAAAACATAAAATCTAGATATATATAAGTGTGCATTGTAAAGTTGATTCAGCTTTTCTGTTTGACAACATGCACAATAGAATGAATAAAAGGGGAAATATGGATATCCAAAAAGAAAAGCAGACTGAAGACACATGGAGCAGCATATATGTGGGAGGGAGCAGAAAAGCACAGAGAGGAGGAATTCCCTGGGAGTTTTAATACAATGTAATTCTACTCTAACTCTTTATTGGGTCTGGGAAGGATAGTTGGATTAAGCCCAGTGCCATTCAACCTCCAAGTTACACAGCCAGCTCTTTTTTGCTGTTGTTGTTTTTAATTTTGAAACAGGGTCTCATTTAGCTGCTGAGGGTTGCCCTAAGTTGTTAAGACTGGCCTGGAGCCTGCCATCTTCCTGTCTCATCTCCCAAGTACTGGCATTACATGAGTACACCATCATGCCCAGCTTGAAAAGTTGCTTTAGTGTCACAAGGAAACTCAACTCATAGGCGGAGCACTTTCCAAAGAAGGCTTTCCTGAGATACAGCGCATCCTTCCCAACAGCATGTGCTTCAGGAGAGGCTGGTCTTGTGCACGGGTAATCATGGTTCAATAATAGCAGTAGAGTGACCTCAGAAGAGGCACAGGATGCTTTATGCTAGGATCATAAACGGATTGATGAGCCAAAGCCACCCAGTCTATATATACTTTCTGGCATCTTGGAGTCTCCTTAGAGTTTTTATTTCATCTTTAAGTCAGGTGTATAGATATTTCTCCCCAGGGTTTAAAATTTGGCATTTAATATTTGGAATATCTCTGTTACTTACACATCTCATTCTCTCCAAACTCATTCAACCAGAAAGATATTCTTATTTACAACCTAATATATTTTTTTTAAAAAAATGAAATGCCCGTTGCTTTTACCACTCTATGAAAATATGCTAGTGACTTTGAAGTTTTTCCTAAACCACTTCCAATCTCATCCCTGGAGAAAGTACTCAGATAGCAGAAATCTTTTCTTGTCAAGGGTCTAATGGTTTTCATGCCTCCTCCAGGGTTTTCCAGTGACCACTGAGCCCATCCTGAACCTCTGTTTGACTTAGTGCAAAGTACTAATTCATGTAATTCATAACATAAACAGAACCAAAGACAAATGCTCATTTCACTAGAGGCTGAAAAAACATTTGACAAAATCCAACATCCATTTTTGCTAAAAGCCTTGCAGAGAATCAGAATAGAAGAAACATACCTCAACATCATAAAGGTAGCCTACAATAGGCCCACAACTAACACCATAGTGAATGGAGAAAAACTGCCAGAATTCCTCCTAAAAACAGGAACAAGACAAGGATGTTCATTATCAACACTTCTTTTCAATATAATACTTGAGACTCTAGCCAGAGCAATAAAGCAAGAAAAGGAAATCAAAGGAGTACAAATAGGAAAAGAAGAACTCACTTGCACTATTTGCAGATGACATGATACTATATTTAGAAGGCCCAACAAGTTCAAACAAAAGGCTTATAGAACTGATAAACAAACTCAACAAACTGTGTACATACAAAATTAATCTTAAAAAATCAGAAGTTTTTCTGTATACCAACCATAAATCCACTGAAAAAAAAATCCAAAAACCATTTTCACTCAGGATATCCCACACACAAAAAATAAAATACTTAGGAATAAATTTAACCAAGGAGGTAAAAGACCTCTACAAAAAAATTATAAAACATTGAAAAAAGAAATCAAAGAAGACTTTGGAAGATGAAAAGATCTTTCATGTTTGTGAAAAGGCAAAATAAATATCATCAAAATGGCCATAGTTCCAAAAATGATCTACAGATTCAATGCAATGCCCATTAAATTGCCAAGGTCATTTCCTCACAAACATAGAAAAATCAGTCCTTAAATTTATTTGGAACAACAAAAAAAACCCAGAATAGCCAAAGCAGTTCTCAGCAACAAAAACCATGTAGGAGGCATCACAATCCCTGACTTTAAAGTATACTACAAAGCCATAGTAATAAAAACAGCATGGTACTGGCACAAAAACAGATACATAGACCAATGGAGCAGAATAGAAGACCCAGAAACAAGTCCACACACTTTCAGCCAATTGATTTTTGACAAAGAGGCCAAAAACATACACTGGAAAAAAAAGATATTCTCTTCAACAAATGGTGTAGGCAAAACTGATTAACCATATACAGAGACTTGTATTTTTATTTATTTTACTGAGTCATAGATTCTAAATTTCACTCCAAAAGTAAAAGCTAAATTGATAAACGTATTAACTTATTTGTAACTGTGATATTGTTATACTGGCTTCTTTGCATGTTAGGTGTGTTTATGTTCCCAAAATATAATAGCTTTCTGAAATGTAGAGCCTAAGAGAATACTTTACTAAGCTAGTGTCATCCAAACAACAATAACAAAATATGGGTAATACTGACAGCCTTTTTCAGGTTTATATTTGTGTGCTCCTAATTGTATTATGACCATCTTCTTTAAGCTAACATAATTAAGTGTGCCCAAACACCTGGCATTTCAAACCATGCCACTCTGATGGTTAAAAGATTGGGATATATATGCCCACTGATATTCCAGTCCAAAATCTCTGATTATTAATTACATTCCTTTGGATTCATATGCCATTCATTTCGCACAAATGAATGGACAAGAAACTCAGTACCCCCATTGGAATTTGTTTTTAGACATGGGCATAGTGGAGGCCCTTTTTGCTCTGGGGGAGGTAAGGGTCTCGACCAACATTGTGTAGTTACAGCTCCCCCTAGGCAGCCATCTATATACCTTTATCATAACTGCTGCCCAGTAAGTCATGGAGCCTAAGGTAAGGTAGAGGCCTCTTTTGTATAATAACAGCTTCTGGGGAGAAATAAGAAACTCCCCCTCATCTTATACAACCTGAACATAAATTCTGAGAATTTCCCCCAGGAGGAAAGATAACAAGACCCTTAGTCCTAGGATCTTGAGAATCTGAGTCTCAGGGGTGTTTTTGGATTTCTTAGGACCCTTCATGTTTCGTCAGCCTGGTGATGGTTTTCAGGATAGGGCTTGACCTGGGACCAATGGATCCAGCTGTCCTTTCTGGATGTGCTGTGCTGTGGCCACTGCTCGATGGGATACTGTTAGGGTGGTCTGCAAGGCTTGGAGGGAATGTCAAAGGTTATGATTTGAGAGTTTAACAAGTTCACAACCAGCTAGCCAATGTAACAGAGGAGGGGGCTGTCCATAGATGATTTCGAATGAAGAAAATCCCTGCATATATGGGATACACCTAACAGTAGGCCCGTAGGCAGGAAAGTCACCCAGTTACCACCAAGCTCTGTCACATATTTTGTAAGAATTTCCTTTAATGTTCTATTCATTCCCTCTATTTGTTCTGATCTCTGGGGCCTATGAGTACAGTGTAGTTTCCAAGATATTCCTAAACACCTAGACAAATCCTCCATAATGTTAGCCATGAAGCCGGGGCCATTATCGGACCCCTTTGCTGTTGTAAGCTGAATCTGGGGATAATGTCTTCCAGCAGCTTTTTGGCTACTATCTTAGTTGTCTCTCCCTTTGTTGGGAAGGCTTCAACCCGACCTCAGAAAGTGTCCACCATAACTAGAAGGGAGTGGAATCCATGCTTTCCAGGCTTTACCTCAGTGAAGTTTATCACCCAAAAATCTCCAGAGGAGATACTTTGAACAGTCTCTTCTTTCCAATGTTTGTTGTCTCCCTGAGTTTACCTACTGGCAAGTGGGACAGCTGCTTACAGCTCACTGAGCCAAGGATGAGATGTAGTACACTTTGTTAATCAGGTACCGCTTGGTTTCTCCCAGTTGAGTGTTTAGATGGGTTCTGTGGACGAGTTCTCTTCCCAAGACTCAACCATCTCGGAGCATTTTCCACCCAGAGGGCAGAGTGGTGTGTTCCCCTAGTTGAGCTATTTCTTTATCACTATAGTGAGGGCGGTAGCTCTGGGAGGGGAGTTATTGTTCCCGTAACTGTGGGGTTTTTCATTAGGGGCATCATCCTCCCTTCTGCTGCCCTTTTTGCTGCTTGGTCTGCAGCTTGATTTCCTCGTGCTTCGAAGGGGTTATTTTTCTGATGACTTGGGCAGTGAATAATCGCAACTCTTTTTGGCATCCATATGACCTTGAGAAGCATTAGGATCTCAGGGACATTTTTAATTTGTTTTCCTGTAGATGCTAACAGCCCCCCTCTCTGTAAATTGCACAGTGCACATGTGCAGTGGCAAAGGCATACCTACTATCCATGTATACATTAGTAGTTTTTCCTTTTGCCAACCTTAAAGTCTATATTAGGGCAGTGAGCTCCACTTCCTGGGCATAAATTCCCAGGACCAAGGCTTTTGTCCACAGCTCTCTGGAAGGACTTACCACTGCTGCTCCCACATACCAAATTCCATCACAAAGCTTCTCCCATCTGTGAAGAGAATCTCCTCTACATCTGGGATAGGGACATCTATGAGAGCGGGTCTAGTTCCCTGGAAGGCTTCCAGAATATCCTGGTAGTCATGGCTTAAGTTTATTGTCTCATCACTCTCTGATAATAGTGCGGCTAACCTGTATAAACTTTATCCTTGATCTAACAATCATGCTTGTAGCTGAGTTACTCAGGTGTTAGACAGCCATTTTTCAGGAGGTGTTCGTAATAGAGTCTCCATAGAGTGGGGAGAATGTTTAACAAGTTCTTGCCTCATAGTGTGTCGGTCGCAGTGACGACTCTTACACGATCTTCCTCAAGCAGTTTTATTACCCCAGCTTCTTGTACAGTTCCCGTAGATCTTCTTCTTCCTCTCCCCAGAAATCCTTCCCTTATATAGAGCCCAACAGCCAATCAGCAGACCGTTCACGTGTACAACTCATGGGCACAGCCAGTCCATTGGCTGTTGCCCTATGGCATGCGGTGTTCCCGTGTATCTCATGCTCTTGTCGTCACTTCCTGAAAGTTGTTTACCACCTAAGCGCTCTGGGGAACTTCCGCTCAGCGCCATCTTAGCTCTCGGACTTACTGGCTGATGGGCGGGGCCCGTCACAGTTCCCCCCTTTTTTGTTTTTTCAGACAGGAGAGGACAGAGGACTCAACCCCTGTATGTTTGGAAGGGGCTTCTAGGCCCACCACCTTTTGCCAGGGACGGGACAAGAATCAGTGGCAACCCGTATGCAGTTGAGCATGCCCTCCTCGGGATGCACCCTCCCGGGGTCCCGAGTGCAGTCCTGGCTGGCATCCTGTCATTAAGACTTTCCCATCGCCGCAAGCCATATTTGAGGGGATTGTCCCAACTCCATGGCTGCAAATGCCTGAGCTATGAGCACTTGATCTGTAGCGCGCTGACGGATTAGTTTTCTAAGACAATAGAGACATAAGATACACAGTAAGACCAGACAGAGACCAAGAGCACCCAGTCCAGCCCACTCTTTTAAATGACAAGCTGCTTGTTGGATCCAGGACATCAAGGTGCGGGCCATCACCGGGTCAACTCGAGTAGTATTGGTTTTGATGATCTCCAACCGCAACTGTTTTGTCAAATTGTCAAATTTCGATGACCAGTTACCTGTAAGATATGCAGAAAGCTCGCGAGAAAGATTAGCGGCAATAGATGCGTTATCATAGGGAATTCCGGTTAGACACAGAGCCGTGGAATGCCACTCACAGCCAAGCTGTGCCAACCGCCATAGCACATCAATTTGTTCTTGTATTAAATCAACTCTTTGATTTAATATCATTATAAACAAGTAGTATTGGAACAAGACAAGGTATCATTTTGCAATGTACCATTAGACATAAGAAACAGGAAAGGTGAAACAAGACACACTAGAGTGGGACCAAATGTAATATTTAGGCCTGAGCGATTAAAGGAAGCGTGATCCTCAAACGTCTCAGAAGTGTTCCATATTATTTTAGTATGGCCCAGGGAACCACCATTAATCATGACAAGGGGAGCTAAATCCGTGCAACTGCCATTTATCCCACAAAGAAGCCACAGATCAAATGGGTTAGAATGAAAGGCCATGGTCGGGCTCTGATAAGTAAAATTATAACCTGCAAAAGTAGAATTTGCTCCTGTGCCAATTTTAGGGGAAAAGGTAAAAGGATTAGTAGTCCACTGTGTAAGCCTAGATTGGCATCCAGTTCAGGGTGGAGAGATTGTTTTGTCCTCATCTATAACCCCCGGATGGACTACAAGTCCTTTCATGGTAGAGGAAGACCTTCCAAAAAGTAAGCCAACAGAGTTAGGTGGCAAAGAACCTTGAAAATCTGTTTCAATAATTTGAACTCCCATTTGTGGCGTTAATACCAGCCTGGAGGTGGCACAGAGGTCCAATCCTGCCGAACCTGGAGTGGCTCGCCGGACTGTCCCGGAGGCTGTAGATTGGGCCACTGAGGTGGCTGTGTCTCCATGGCCCCGTACACCTGAGGGTTCCCATATTTTTGTGGGCCCTGGGAACGGGGGCCCGCCCTCCCGTTTTTTGTCTGAGTATTTGATGATTGCTTTTCATTATAGGGCAAGGGGTTGCCATCGATATCTTTAACCGAACGGCACTCAGAGGTAGGATGCCTTCCTTTTCTACATCGACGACAATACTCAGGAGGAGAAGGATGAGATTGGGACGCCCTACGCTTAGGACAATCTCGTTTTAAGTGTCCTGTCGCTCCACAGGAAAAACAATTGCCATTTTTGGTACTATTTTTACTTTGTTGTCCAGAGGCCTGTATAATGGCTGCAGCAAGTCCTGAATTGGTTAAGGGTCCTCCGAGTTCCCTGCACACCTTCATCCACACCTCTAGGCCTTTATGTTTGTAAGGGGTAATGGCCTGTCTGCATTCTTTAGTGCATTGCTCATAGACCAATTGTTTAATGAGCGGCATGGCCGCGTCAGGATCCCCAAAAATTCTTCCCGCAGCCTCTACTAGACGGGCAACGAAGTCTGAAAAGGGTTCAGTCAATCCTTGAGTAATCTTTGTAAGGTTACCAGATACCTCTCCTTTGTTAGGGAGGGCCTTCCAGGCCTGGGTAGCGAGTCTGTTGATTTGTTCATATACCTGTTGTGGATACCCAAGCTGTTGATTAGCAAATCGTCCTTGGCCCATCAGCATGTCTATATCCCAGGCTGGATTTCCTGCTGCTTGATTACGTGCAGCTTGTTCAGTGGCATATTCTATATAATAAGCTTTCCAATCCAAGTATTGGCCAGGATTTAAGGTGGCCCTAACTAAATTTTGCCAGTCTCCTGGGGTCATGGCATAGCGATGTAAACTCTCTATTATTGCTATAGTGAAAGCAGCTGATGACCCATATGTGCGAACTGACTCTGAGAGATGCTTAACTGTTTTAAAGTCCAAAGGCTCATGATAACGATTTCCCCCCTCCTGCGGCTGGAAAACTGGGAAAGCTTGATTTGCTAGAAAAATTCCCGCATCTCTCCACATCTGACTACTAAAAGAGACACCTTCTCCTGCTCCGGGCGCAGAAGGGTTATACGGAGGAGGCAAAATTTCCTCTTTACTCAGTTCAAAAGTTTTCATTTGTTTGCAAATGGCCTCTAGTTCCTCCTCAGAGTCATCCTCCCCCTCTGACTCTGAATACTCCTCACTGGCCACTTTAGAGGAAGTTGAACGTTCCTCTTTTACACCGTCTAAAGCTGCCTGGCCCTCCTGCACAAATTTTCTAAAGCGCCTTTCTTCCAAACAGGCACGAATCAGCCGACAAAGCGGCCGAGTCCCTCCTGTGACAATACCTTGTTCTTCAGCGCGTTCTACGTCTCTTCCCAATTTATCCCAGCTTGCTAAAGAAAGATTCCCTGATACTGTAAACCATGGCACTACCCTATCTATTTGTTCGAGAAAATCTTGTATTGTCTTGTCCCTAAGCTTTAGGCCTCTACTTTTCAACAAAGCTTTCAATGCTTTATGCAATGGGTGAGATGGACTATTTCCCATCTTGTCGAATCAGGACCAGCCCGATTCTCTAACTTGCTTACACTGAAAAATATCCTCCTTAATGGAGCCCCCTGTTGATCGAGGAAAATAACCCTCCATAAACGGAGCCTCCTCCTCCCTTTTCGGAGTCAAAGGAGTACTTACCAGCCAGCTGCCCTGGACTGCCGAGGTTCTGATCAAAGCGAAGGTCCCCGTACGGGCCACCACTTGTCGGTCGCAGTGACGACTCTTACACGATCTTCCTCAAGCAGTTTTATTACCCCAGCTTCTTGTACAGTTCCCGTAGATCTTCTTCTTCCTCTCCCCAGAAATCCTTCCCTTATATAGAGCCCAACAGCCAATCAGCAGACCGTTCACGTGTACAACTCATGGGCACAGCCAGTCCATTGGCTGTTGCCCTATGGCATGCGGTGTTCCCGTGTATCTCATGCTCTTGTTGTCACTTCCTGAAAGTTGTTTACCACCTAAGCGCTCTGGGGAACTTCCGCTCAGCGCCATCTTAGCTCTCGGACTTACTGGCTGATGGGCGGGGCCCGTCACAATAGTGAACTTCTCTGCCTCTTTGACCAGAGAGGAGGTGTCTGCAGTGGCCTGCAGACAGGCCAGCAATCCAGACACTACCGGATATAGCCTCTTGGAGAGGTATGCTGCAGGGCGCTTTCATGGGTCAAGCATTTGAATAAGCACTCCCTTTGCCACCCAATTATTTTCAGCTTTTTGCCATTCTGGCAAAAGTGATCTATAGATTCAATGCAATACAATTCCTATTAAAATACCAATGACATTCTTCATAGACCTAGAAAAATCAGTCATTAATTTTATATGGAGAAAGAAAAGACCCAGAATAGCCAAAGCAATCCTCAGCAATAAGAACCAGGCAGGAATCATCATAATCCCGGACTTCAAATTATACTCTAGAGCAATAGTAGTAAAAACAGCATGGTATTGACACAACAATAGGCAGACTGACCAGTAGAACAGAATGGAAGATACAAAAATAAACCCACATGCCTATAGTCTATTGATCTTTGACAAAGGGGCCAAACTCATACTCTGGAGAAAAGATAGCCTTTTCAACAAATGTTGCTGGGAGAACTGACTATCCAATTGTAGAAAGATGGAACTAAATCCTTACCTCTCACCATGCACAGGAATCAACTCGAGATGGATCAAAGACTTAAAAAATTAGACCAGAGACTATGAAGTTATTAGAGGAGGGCATAGGCTCATCACTACAACATATAGGCACAGGCAGTAACTTTCTCAACAAGACCTCCAAAGCACAGGAAATTAAAGCAAGAATTAAGAAGTGGGATCTCATCAAACTAAAAAGTTTCTTCTCATCAATGTAAATCATCAAGAACCTAAAGAGATAGCCTACAAAATGGGAGAAGACCAGCCACCACTCTGATAGAGGACTAATATCCAGAATATACAAAGAGCTCAAAAGACTCTACACTAGCAAAACAAACAACCCAATCAAGAAATGGGCAACTGAACTGAATAGACACTTCACAAAAAAGAGATACAAATGGCCAATAGATACATGAAAAGATGTTCAACATCATTAGCCATCAGGGAGATGCAAATCAAAACTATACTGCATTGAAGATGGGCCAGACGGCATCCTCCTTAACCCCTTTAGAAGCCCTGTTATCCCATTTCTCTGAATTTCAAACTCTGGCTGGCCAGAATGAATCCAAGGTGTCAAAGGAACAATTACAGACTCTGTGTGAGCTTGAATGGCCCTCCTTTGGCACAGGATGGCCGGCAATTGGCTCTTTTTTCTTATCTGATCTTTACCCAGTACAACAGGCGATCTTTTCTAAGCCTGGCCACCCAGATCAAATGCCTTATATCACAGCCTAAATAGACCTATTTATTGATCCCCCTTCTTGGGTTAAAAAATTAGACCACCCCTCTATCTTGTTAACCCACCCTCTATCGGCAAAAGAGAAGACGAAGGAAACTAATAAGAAGCCGACAGTTCTTCAAGAAGAGTGTTCTGACCTGCTGGACTCCCCTTCTAGCCTTTCCCCTCCTCATCCTCCTGCCCCTGCTCCCTAGCTGCTGCTACTGCTGCTGCTGCTGCTGCTGCTCCTCCTCCTCCTCCTCCTCCTCCTCCTCCTCCTCCTCCTCCTCCTTCAAACCAGCCCTCTTTCAGCCTCTCCCACGCAGGAGCAGGATCCTCTTGCAATCACTCTACCCCAGTTCTGCCTGCCTCAGCCCTCTACCATGAGTCTGCCTTCTCTTCTCCCCTTTCACCTAATGCAGATGCAGGCAGCAATCAAACTCACTAGATGATTCCCTCTGGAGGGCCTCTGTCAGCCAACATTGGACCTCTGAGCAAAGGAAGGAAGCCAGCAGCTTTCAGCCGGGAAAGGGGGGGTGGGGTACAGGAAGAAAGAACATCTCCTTGCAGCCACCCTTGGAGGGGAACCAGCCCAACTCTCCTACTCTGTCACTGTCCAAGGTATGAGTGGGGTCCAATCTCGCTGGGTCCTCCAAATGTTATACTACAAGCATGAAACAAAAAGTCAAGACCGCCACCATGTATAGGCAAGTGGTTTTATTTAGCCATGCATGGAGGCTACTCTCCTCAGTTAGATGGAAAACAACAGCCGCCCCTTCAGTTCACAGACCCCCTATAAAAAGTCCTCCTGAAACCATGATAAGAATTCGCAGGGTTATCTTAGTCTTAGCCAATTACAGGGAATGCTTCGTTTTTTGGACACTGGGCAAGGCAGGGCAGGAGTCGCAGGCCTTTGGTTTTGTGGGCTTTTGGAACAAAGGAACAACTCAGGGGCTAACACACAAAAATAAATTTTATAATGGGATATAGAAATATATCATAAGTCCACTGAAAATGTTTGAGTTTTTTTTTTTTGTTTTGTTTTGTTTTGTTTTGGTTTTTTTTTTTTTTTTTTTTTTTTTTTTTTGCGGTACTGGAAATGGAACCCAGGGGCATTCTACCCATCCCCAGTCCTATTTTTTATTCTTTATTTTGAAACAGGGTCTCACTGAGTTGCAAAGGGCCTAAGTAGCTGAGGCTGTCTGCAAACCGCTATCCTCCTATCTCAGCCTCCCCAATGCTGGGAATTCAAGTGTGCGCCACTCTGCCCGGCTTGAGTTTTTGTGTTTTTTTTTTTTTAATCTGTTTTTAAATGTTCTATTTGTGTGTGCCGATCTGGAGAGTGCCAGGGGAGCTCAGAGGTGTTTGGATTAGAGAGGTGAGGAGTGGGGTTGAGCCTGTGGAGGCAACCCAGCCACCTTATTCCCAGGAGAAAGGGGGCCAGAGACACCCCTTCACCTCAAGCGGAAGCCCATGAGACCCACACTGGGTTGCACCCAAGGGTTGTATGCCCAGCAACAGCCCACAGGACATAGCAGAGTAGTCTGCTGCCCAGTCCATAGTTATGTGTGCCATTTCCTCTGGCCACTAATGGGCTGCTAGCAAGCCACTGTGGTTCAGACAGTTGCCACCTCCTCCCGCTGAGGGCCTGCCCACTGCTGGATAGAGCCAGTGCCCTAGTTGCTAAAGCCATTTGCTAGCTATGAGACTTATAGGAAGAGATTCCTCCCTCTCCCCCGCCCGTGACCATATCTCTCTTTCTCTCTCTCTCTTCCTCTCTCTCTCTCTTCCTCCCTCCCTCCCTCCCCCCTCCCTCCCTCCCTCCCTTCTATTGTAGCCAAACCCATTCTTTCTTAAAATGAGTGCTTAAAAGAACTAAGACTGGGTTCCCATTCTTTTTAGGATAAACAGTACATATATTTGGGCCCTGGCACATTTTAGAGGCCAATCTGTTGATTCTTTAAGCCGTTTGTTATAAGTGTGAGCTCTCCGTTGCTTTTATGTAACTCTTTCTCAATGCTCTAGCTAAGCCAGTCCACCATGTGGTTACTGAAGGAGACACTTTCAGGATTTTGCCTTAACTGAAGTGTGTTAAAATGCTTTTTTTTTTTTTCTCTCTAAACAAAGAAAATCTTACCTTGCTTAAAATGTTTTATTTAAAAAAAAAAACAGCACCTACTGGAGACAGAAACTGTTTACTTAAAATAGGCTTTGTCTTAATCTCCTGTTAACATATAATTCTGTTTCATCTAGGAAATATACTCAAGTCCTCAGAAAAGACTTGCAAATTATACAAAAATTGTTCATTCTGATTTTTACATTAGTTGCTTGCATGTGTGAGGTTATAGTTTTTAAGAGCATTCAACTTACTGAGGATGAGATAGAAATATTCTGTTCTTAAAAACAAACAAGAAAAAAAAAAAACCTTTTTGCTTTGGCTTATTTTGTTTTTTGCCATTTTCTGTAGGGGCCAAAATAGGTACCTTGAATTCTGAACAGTGCCAAAGAAGGCACCCTGATCTGGTAAAAACTGCACATTGGACTCGAGGATGCTTGTTTTCCAATAGTTGAAGAAAAACTGAGTGGGCCAATACTGCCCATCCAAATTGAGCTAAATATTTCCATGGCTAGAACGCTGGCTACGGAGTATATTGACAGCATGGAGAGGACAGACTCTGATTGGATCCCAGTTGTCTTTTGTTTTGTCTCCTTATTTGTTTCAAATCCCTAGTTTTGTGTTTTTCGCTTTCCTCTTTATCTTTTCAAAATAATAATTAAAAAAAAAAGTCCTGCTGGGTGTGGTGATGCACAATCCTCGTCCTTGGGAGGCGGAGATAGGAGGATCTAGCAGGTTCCAAGCCAGCCTTGCTGGCTTAAGAGACCCTGTTTTCAAATAAGATAAAATAAAATAAAATAAAATAAAATAAAATAAAATAAAATAGGTCTGGGAGTGTAGCCTGGAGGTAGAAGGGTTCCATCCCCAGTACCACCAAAACAAAACAAAACAAAAAGCCCTTAAAGCATGTAAATAAGAACATGGGTAATTCTGCTTCTATCCCTAAGAACTCTACTCTTAAACATACATTAAATAAGTAAAAAGCAAAAATAAGAGGACTTTTTAGTTCATGTGACTTAAATTTTTAATAAATAAGTTTAAGTTTGTTGGTAAAATAAAAGCAAGAGATGCCATTAAAAGATTAACAGAGTTTTTTCTCAGGTTAAGCCAATTAGTTTTATATTACCTGTTTCTATTTGATATTTAAGTTGCAATGTTTATTGTTCTTTAGGATTTATTTTATAAAAATTGTCTTAAGTATGTCAAAATTTGCTAAGACAAATGGAAAAATCAATAAATAACAAGAGATATTCATAGTTATGAAGAGGTACTATAACAGAAAAAAAGGAAAGAAATCTACTTTATATAGATGCTCCCATACCAAAGATATAAATAGCTCCTGGTGTTTTTGTACCTTTAATGTTTACTAAGAACCAGTTTAAAGGTTGTGTTTTAGCAAGATAATCTCTTATGCTTATGTCTTTAATAACCTAACAAGTTGCATTTTAGCAAAACCAGGGTATATAACTTTGGGTTACTATATTTGAATATATATAGTCATATATATGTGTATATATCTAAAAGCTAAATATGCTGTATATTCAGGTTCATTTACATGTTTTGTAAAATCTTATAGAATTAAAAATATATGGGTTTTATATGCATGCAAGCTAATAAATAAGTGATCTCTTTATGCAATGTGCATTGTATTTGTACAGTAAGTTACTAAAACTTTTGTCCTTTGTGTTTAGTACCATTCTAAGATTCATTATTAAGACTGGTTTACATCTGTTTGCCTTCACTAAATAAATGTCTTATTATTGTTTAAGAGAGATATAATTGTCTATCAGGTAATAAGTTTATTTCTAATTATCAATGCTTATTATCACTAAGATAATAAAAATCTATAACTATTTGTTTTTTGTCAATACTGTTAAACTACATAGACTTGTAATCATAGTTATCTTACTGTGTTAGTCCAGTGTAGAGAAAGATGGGTCAGTTTTCAGAGGACCCTGATAAATAAATGGGTTTCAAAAGCTGGCTATAAGAGCTGGACATGGTGGTGCACGCCTGTAATCCCAGCCCTTGGGAGGCTGAGACAAGAGGATCACACAGGTTCAAAGCCAGCCTTAGCTACTTAGTGAGGCTCTCAGCAACTTAGTGAGACCCTGTTTCCAAATAAAATATAAAACAGGTCTGGAAGTATAGCCCGGAGGTAGAAAAGCCCCTGGATTCCAACCCCAGTACCACAAAAAAAGAAAAAACACTGGCTATTAAGTTTTATCTAACAGGAATGAGAAAATGTATAAATAAGTCAGCTAATATAATAAGATGAGAAAGGAATAAATATCCTGCTGTGTGTCTGGGGTCCTCAGACTTCCATTAGTCAGCTTTTAAATTTGGCCTTTGGGGTTTTCAACAACAGAGGCAAGGTAGATAAAATTAAGAATTTAATTGTCCTGGCATTGGGTAATAAGTCCTTGCCCCCTCAGAGATACACAAAGGCTCCTTTCAGAAAGAGGAAAGGAATTCCAGACCTGGCACCTGCCATTATTGCAAAAGTCTGTGCACTGGGTCAAGAACTGTCCCTAAGCAGACTCAGAAGATTACATAGAAGCCGGGCATGGTGGTACATGCTTGTAATCCCCACACTTGAGAGGCAGATACAGGAGAATTGCGTCGGTTTGAAGCCAGCCTCAGCTGGCTTAAGAGACCCCGTTTCCAAATAAAATATAAAATAGGTCTGAGAGTATAGCCGAGAGGTAAAAGGCCCCTGAGTTCCATCCCCAGTACCACCAAAAAAATAAATAAATAAAACCATTACATAGGTAGTTTGAGGTGGGGCAAGGCAAGTGGTTATGGCACCAAGTTGACTCTGCAGAGCTATGAAGACTATGTGTAGCCATGAGAAGCACTCCTGAGGAATGGGCTCATGTTAAATGGCTACAATAGTGAGCACAGAAGTGAGAAATGGGTTGCCGCTTGGCACTAACAGGATGGCTCCAGATACAGGCATATGGGTTTCCTCTGTGCCTATGAATAAGCAACAGGTTACAAGATGCTTAATGCCACTGACCATTCTCCAGAAGGCAAACAAAAGTAAAGAATGCTTAGTAACACAGGTGGTCTCAAACAACAGCAGCAAAT
The DNA here is from genome assembly GCF_963383645.1 of Muscardinus avellanarius. Classification (NCBI taxonomy): domain Eukaryota; kingdom Metazoa; phylum Chordata; class Mammalia; order Rodentia; family Gliridae; genus Muscardinus; species Muscardinus avellanarius. Next base: position 123,115,055 of record NC_137789.1, read on the forward strand.
GTGGATTAAGATTCTCATTAGCAGATATGCATAATCTCATCCATTTGGAACCATCCCTGGTTCCAGTCGGATAAACAGGTGCCAATGTGGAGTTGTGACCTTCCCAAGGTCACGCTTACATTTCCACAGCTGACCCTGGCCACAGGCTTAATGGACCCGCACTAACTAGCATTTCCTAAAGCTAGGTTTCCCCCAGCAGGCTATGAGAGAGCAGTTCACGTATCAACAGCATCCTCTCAACCATCCTCCTGAAAAGGACAAAGAAGGCAATCTCTGTTTAAGTTTCAGTTTCCTGGAGCAGGATTCCACCAGCTTTAGTTTCACTTTCTATCTTCTGGTTTCAAGTTCCCATTGCAGTCAAGACACACCCACAGCTTTTGTCACTACTGGCTTATTTAGCCCTGTTCTGGGGTTTCAGTTTATCTATTTTGTAAAAGTACAGCTTCTAATGGACAGGGCAGATCTCTGCAAATCCTGCTAGCTAAAAACACTGCAGAATTGTGTTCCTTGGTTTCAAGCGACCATGAGGTAAGGACCTCTCTGCTTTTCTGCTATTGTTTGTAAGGTTGTAGAAATCATGGTAATCAATGCTATCTTGCTTCATCAGGTCTGTTTTCAGTCAGATTTTAAACTGTTGCTAATAAACTGAGTGTGGTGTGTGTGTGTTTGTGTGTGTGTGTGTGTGTGTGTGTGTGTGTGTGTGTGTGTGTGTGTGTTTGGGCTTGTGTGTACATGCACCTTCATTAACAAACCTAAATTGCATTGTTCTGGCAGGATTTTTACTTCTTTTAGCATCAGCCTAAGGAATTTTCCCTCATGTAATAGCTGAAAAAAGAAGAGGGAAAAAGGAAAAGGAGTTTTCAGCAAGGCAGATAATGACCCTAGTCTTAGAGATTCCCTTTCACTAAACTCACTATTTCCCATCAAGTTTGGCAAGGACAAGATGTCTGGGCAGAGTCATTGCTTTCTGTTCATTCCTCGCCATGGAGGAGAAGCAGGACGCACGCAGCTGTGTGATCTGCATTCAGGCTGGGCCAGCTGTCTCCGGCAGCGTGGTGGGAATGTTTGGGGAGATGCGCATGGCTCTCTCTGTAGGTGTCTGCTGTCACTTTCTAAGTGCTGGGCTCCAGTGACTGTCCGAGTATATGAGTATACTAAAAATGAACAGATGACCTTCTCCTGGGCATCCAGGCTGCCCACAGCTCCTTGATAGCCTTCTTTCCTTGGGTTCTGGCTGGAATTCTCTGCTCAGGAATTTTAACATTTTCTTTACCTACAAGGCCTCATGTGGGAATTTCCCTATGTTTCCTACTGAATCCACAGTCAAATAACTCTTGAGATCGGGAGGTATTAACCATTAATATCAATTTGCCACTGTGCCTCAGTGTTCCACTAAGCAAAATTTGGGAAGGGCAAAAGTTCCAGAAAGGACACACTGCGGGTCTCTGTGAGCAACCCTCTTCTGGATACTGACTTAAATAATAAAATGATAATAAATGTTATAAAAGTAGCTCTTTCTGAATGCTTATTAAGTGCCAGCCTCGCTTCTGAACATGTTATATAAACACCATATTTAATTCTCAAAGTAACCAGTGAGGCAGGTACTTATTCTGATTTTATAGTAATGGATATTAGACCTTAAGACCTTAAAAGATTGCACAGTCAGCGGTGGAGCTGAGACAGAAACAAATGGTTCATTAAACTGTTGAACCAGTTTTTCCCAGAGGGTTTCATTGAGGCTTCATTTTATCATTTCAGGTGGTTTACTAATTTGCTATGTTTTGATGGTTTATTGTTAATTTCAAATGTATATTAGATTTATAAAATTTCTGTTCAGATTAGTAAAATGACTTTTTTACAAATCTCTCTCTCTCTCATCTCTCTCTCTCTCTCTCTCTCTCTCTCTCTCTCTCTCTCTCTCTCTCATCTCCCCCTCTCTCTCTCTCTCTCTTTAAGTACTGGGAATGAAACCCAGGGGCATTCTACCTCCAAGCTACACTGCCAGGTCTATTTTTTATTCTTTACTTTGAAACAAGGAAGGTCTCACTAAGTTGCAGAGGGCCTCACTAAGTAGCTAAGGCCATCCACAGACCCATGATCCTCCTGTCTCAGCCTCCCAAGTACTGTGATTACAAACACGTACCACCACACCTGGCTTCGAGGTCTCTTTTAATTAGTTAATTAATTTATTTATTTTGTGGTACTGGGGTTTGAACCCAGGGGCATTGTACTTCTGAGCTACATCCCCAGCTTTATTTTATTTTATTTTGGAAACAGGATCTTACTTAGTTGTAGAGGGTCTCATTAAGTTGCTGATGCTGGCCTGGAACCTGTTTTCCTCTTGTCTCTGCCTCCCAAGTACTGAGATTACAGGCATGCATCACCACACTTGGATGCAATGTGATTTTTTTATTCTAATAAACTAACATGTAAGATAAAATTTATCATTTTAATTTTTTAAGTAGTCTACTTGTGGTACTTAGCACATTCACTCTGTTGTGTAATCATCATCACCATGTGTTCAAGAATATTTTATCACTGTCAGGAGAAATCCCATGCCCATTGTCACTCCCCACTCAGCCCTTTCCCCGGGAAACATTCATCTATTCTCTCTGTCCTAGCATTTTTCTATTATGGATGTTTCATAAAAATAGAAATATGCAATATAGAGGAATTCTTATAATTTTCTGTTGCCTCAGCATCCATATATATATATATGGATGTGTGTGTGTGTGTGTGTGTGTGTGTGTGTGTGTGTGTGTGATAGATCTGGGAGTGTAGCCCGGAGGTAGAAGACTCCTGGGTTCCATCTTCAGTACCACAAAAAAAAGGATGGTGCCTTACTTCTATAGGGTTGGTGTCCTTACAAGAAAAGGAAGAGAACCAGAGTTCTCTGTGTCCTCAGTCCAGGGAGGAGTGGCCATGTTGCCATGTACCAAGAAGGTGACCATCTATAATCAGGAAGAAAGCCCTTGCAGGAACCATAATGGTATATGTCTTCATCTGGGACGTCTAGCTTCCAGAACTATGAGAAAATGCATGTCTATTGCTTAAGCCACAATGCAACCACAATTTAACGATTTGTTTCTGTGATCTCTAGTCTCTTCCATTGTCCTCTATCTCCATTCTCTTGTATTGGTTTACACATCTGTATTCTCTTTCAAATGATGTTTATGCCAATACCCTGGTTTGTTAACTGTAGTTTTATAGTACATTTTAAAATCAAGGAGCATAGTCTGTCCAGGTTTTTTTTTTTTTTTTCAAGATTTCTTTGACTATTTGAGATCTTTTGGGATACCATGTAAATTTTAGTATAAAATTTTCTGGGGAAAAATTATAAAATAAATTGGCATTTTGAGAGGTATTTTGTCAAATATATAGTTCACACTGGGTTGTATGAACATCTTTAACATTATTATGTCTTCTCACCGATGAACACAAAAGTCTTTCCACTTATTTACTTATTTGTGTCTTCTCTGAATGCTTCCAGTAATGTCTTACTGGGGAATGAATCCAAGGGCATTTTATCAATGAACTATGTCCACGCCCTTTGTAAGTTTTTATTTTTGAGACAGGGCCTAACCCAGGCTGGCCTCAAACTTGTGATCCTCTTCCTCAATCTCCTGTATAGCTGGGGTTATGAGCGTGCACCACTTCTCTTGATCTGATTTGTAGTTTTCAATATACAAGTCCTTTGCCTCCTGATTAAGTTTATTGCTAAATACTTCATTCTTTTCCATGCTATTGTAAATGTACTACATTCAAAACTTTCTATGAATCTCTATTTCTAAGCAGAAAGTGAAAAATAAAAAAAAATATTTGTCCAATACCTCAGTTCATTTTTTTATATTCCATGAACACTGTAGTCATGAAGTCAATAATCTTTACTAAAGTTCTGAATTTCCAACAGGTCTCTGTCATATTTCAGTGAAATAGGAAATTCTTTCATAGCATGTCACATCACATAAGTGTTTTTTATAATGAGGCATATTAATCCTCCCCAAACCAAGTATTACAAGTGGTATTGTTATTATAATTTCACAAAAGTGACTGTAGAATGGTTACTTGCCTGGAAAGTGCTGGAACCACCCTATAGAGCTAACCAAACTACATTCATTATCCGTGCATATCTTATAATTCTGAGGACTCTAAATAAAATCCACGTAAGTATGATACCTTCAGAATTTACATGGAAATTGGAAAGGTTTTCATTGGCATTTTTATTGGACTTTTATGTTTTGGCTGTTTCTCACCTAACAAAATCTGCTTTTGTTTCACAGTGAGAGTGCTGATGACCATGGGATCCAGGACAGGCTGAAGCAGCTGAGATGTCACTTCACGTGGGGGCTAGAGGTTGAAGACATTGAAATGCCTGATTTAGAAAACAGAGTCTGGGAACAGATGGAGTTCCTAGATATCAAAAACAATGCAGGAATGCACAACCTCCTGGCCTATGTGAAACACCTGAAAGGGCAGACTAAGGATGCCCTACAGAACTTGAGAGAAGCTGAAGACCTGATCCAGGCAGAGCACGCTGACCAGTCAGACAGGAGAAGCCTAGTGACCTGGGGCAACTATGCCTGGGTGTATTTCCACATGGGCAGAGAGGCAGAAGCCCAGACCTACCTGGACAAGGTGGAAAATACCTGTAAGACGTTTGCAAATCCTTTTCGCTATAGGGCAGAGTGTCCTGAGGTGGACTGTGAGGAAGGATGGGCCTTGCTGAAGTGTGGGAGAAAGAATTATGAGCGGGCCCAGGCCTGCTTCAAAAAGGCTCTCGAAGTGGAGCCTGAAAACCCTGACTTCAGTGCTGGGTACGCCATCGTCACCTACCGCCTGGATGACCCAAGGGATGTGTTATCCAACAGTGGACAACCACTTTCCCTAGAACTCTTAAGGAAGGCGGTCAGGCTAAATCCAGAGAATGTATATGTTAAGGTTCTTCTGGCCCTGAAACTACAAGATGTAGGAGAGAATGATGAAGGAGAAAAACACATTGAAGAAGCTCTGACCAAAATGTCCTCCCAGATCTATGTCTATCGGTATGCAGCCAAGTTTTACCGAAGGAAAGGCTGTGTGGATGAAGCTCTTCAGTTCTTAAAAAGGGCCTTGCAGGCAACACCCAACTCCGCCCTCCTGCATCACCAGATGGGGATTTGCTGCAGGGCGAAAATCATCCAAATAAAGAGAACTACAAACATGCAGCCCAGGGGGCAGGATAAAGAAACTGTGGACAGATTGGTAAATTTGGCCATATTTCACTTTAAGTTTGCTCTGGAACGAAAGCCCACATTTAATATTGCTCTCATAGACCTGGCACGTATGTATATTGAAGCAAAGAATTACAGAAAAGCTGAGGAGAGTTTCCAAGGCGTTTTTTTGAGCAAATCAGCTGAGAAAAAAGTACTGGCAGAGGGACATTTCTGGTATGGCCAGTTTCAGGAGTTTCAAAAGAGATCTGAAGTCGATGCAATTATGCATTATGTAAAAGCAATGAAAATAGAAGAGTCATCGTTCATAAGGGATAAGACTGCTCATTCTTTGGAGAAATTGGCTTTAAAGAAACTTCGGAGAAATGCACTGGACCTGGAAAGCCTGAGCCTGCTTGGGTTTATCTACAAACTGAAAGGGAAAATGAAAGAAGCCCTAGAGTACTATGAACAGGCCCTGAGCCTGGCTGCTGACTCTGAGGACACTGTAGGACAAGGTCCCTAGGCACTGACATAACAGCCACAGTCTCATTTTGGTTGCCTAGGTTCACATATACTAACCATCCATTCTATTTGTGCTTTCAGAAACCTTTTATGCAATTCATTATAATGATGTAGTTTTCGAACAATTGTTCAAACCTGATAAAACATTAATTATATTTTAAAAACAGCAAAACAAGCCAGGCGTGGTGGCGCACGCTTGTAATCCCCGCGCTTGGGAGGCGGAGACAGGAGGATCGCTCAAAGCCAGCCGCGCTGGCTTAAGAGACCCTGTTTCCAAAAATAAAAATAGGTCTGGGAGTGTAGCCCGGAGGGAGAAGGGCTTCCAGGAACCCCAGTACCACCAAAAAAAAAAAAAAACAGCAAAACAGAATGTGTGTGTGCATGTGTGTGTGTGTGTGCACGTATGTTTGTGAAGAGAGTGAGCAAGCATTTGTCTGAACACTGTATAGTGAAAAGAATCTGTTTGCTGAGTAGACATAAAGACTCGGACTTATACAGTGGTAGATTCAAAAAGTAGTACCATAGACAGGCAGACACCCTTCCTAAATTTCATGTAATTTACAGTTGAATGAAAGAGACAAGCCAGGCGTGGTGGTGCACGCTTGTAATTCCAGCATTCAGAAGGCTGAGACTGGAGGATCACAGTTCGCAGACAACCTCAGCTACTTAGTGAGGCCCTCCGCAACTTAGTGAGACCCTGTTTCAAAATAAAGAATAAAAATAAGGCAGAGGGTGTAGCTCAGAGGTCGAATGCCCCTAAGTTCCATCGCCAGACCCGCAAAAAGAGAGAGAGAGAGAGAGAGAGAGAGAGAGAGAGAGAGAGAGAGAGAGAGAGAGAGAGAGAGACAGCTACACAATCAAAGGCGGGCTTGTTCCAAAAAGTTTCTCTTGTCTTATGTCATTTTACTTGCAGCACTTTATTAAGTCATTTGCTAATGCTCTATTGATCTATTTAAAAATATAAAAAGAATACTAAATGATCTAAAAGCAGAGTTTTTCAATGCAAAATAAACATCTGGATTACATACCAAGCTCTTTGAGGTTAGTAGGCCTGACTGTCTCCAGGGAGCACACTTATTTAGTGTCCTGTGGTAAACCTAATAACACTGTCCCATCCTGGACAGTGTGGTACAGTCTGGAAGTTGGCAAAGAAAAACAACCAACAGCAAATCCTGAATTATAGATGGCTTTTTGGATTGAAAATATTATTGCAAAACATATACATTAGCATCTCTAGGAATTATCTAGAAGTCTCTTTAAATTGTCAAGAACTTATTACTTCCATGTAATTGACAGAACCTGCACTTATGTCCTTATTCAGATGTGCCCCTAAATCGGGCCAAGAATATCTTCTTCCACTTATTCCTGCTATCGATGCCCCAACCCAGGCCTTTGCTAATTGCTGTCGACACTCCACTGTAGACCCCAGGCCCCTGTGGACCATGCTGATCACCAGTGACTCCATCCACAGGATGCTGCTAGAGCTGGAACTGCATGGAGAATCAGCATCTATCCTATAGCCTGTTTCAACTCAATTACCTATTGCCTATGTCTGTTTTCTATTACTATAACAAAATGTTTAGAGATGAGTAATTTATGAAGTTTCATTTAACTCATAGTTTCAGAGGCTTAAAGTCCAAATAGCATGCCACAGACTCTTGCAAGGGCCTTCAGGCAGCATTATGTCATGACAGATGGTACCATGGTGGAGCACAGTGTGAGGAAGTGATCACATGGCAGACAGGAAACCAAAGGGCAGACTGGGCCCTGTTTACAATTTCCTGCTAGGCCCCACCTCTTAAAAGTCCCACCACCTTCTACTCTCACCATACTGGGACCACATCACCAACACATGAACCTTTGAGGGATGTAATCAGAGCCATGTCCAAACCACACCACTTACCATCAGCCTCTGGCTACAGCTGTGTCTTTTCTTAGCCAGACCAAACGTGATGACCTCTTCCACTCTGAAGTTCCATGCAGAAGGGGGTTAGCCTTATCTATCATTCTCCTTGAAGCCTCCCCTCTCACCCAGGTATCTTCCTCCTGAATTTCAATATATACCTACCTTCAACTGGTCTATATTCCTTTTTTCCTCTCCTATTTGAAGTTAGCCTCATATCTCTTACAGTGTATGTACTTTTTAAAAAAATGAGAGACATAAAAATTTTTTTGCAGTGATAATCCTTCCTCAGTGGTGGGCTACAGTGATAAGAGAGCAGGGAGCAGGCTTTTTGTTTGGGGATTTGTGTTATTGTTGCAATTGTGGGGTACTACTGACATCTGGTGGGTACACATAGGCTGTTGGTTACATATCCTAGTATGTGCTAAACAGGTTCCCACAACAAAGAACTAATGGCAACAGAGCCAAAGTCGAGGAACTGATTCCCTCAATTTCCTGGAAGATACTGATAGGGCGTATTTATCCTGAGGCACTACTTGAGGAATCCTATTTCATTTGTTTCCCAAGCAGGTTTAGATAAGTGGTGACTCATTTTCTGTTTCCCTTTTCTCCAGCTGTTGTGTTTTATACGTTGATAAACATGAATTTAATAGATGGTAAACTATGAAGTCCATTAATAATCTACTCAATTCAACAGTCTGTTAAAAAAAAAGGGTTGATATCTAGATTCCATCTAGTAATTCTACCAGGTTTAACACTTACTCAACAGTCAGGTCTTAGTTCCCTGTCCTTTAAAAAAATGTTTTTAACAAATAATTTGTATTTTTCTGAATTCAAATTTCTAAGCAATAAATCTAGATAACCAAGATTTTTTCCATTTATATTTACCTTTGAATGCTTAGTTACTGTTGATTTAAATCTTAATGAACAAAGAGTATTAGTCCAAATACAACTAAGAGAAGAGGGGAGATAAAGAATTAAGAACATAGAGTGGGGATACCTATGATCAGTGTACTTTAAAACTTTTCAAATTGGGGCAGTGCTAACAGGTTTCCCTGCCTGGATCATGGGAAATAGTCCAAGACCTATATTCAAAATTTGAACATAGATTCAGATAGAGAGCAAGCCAGGGTATAAAACAAGTGCAATGGAGACTGCTGGAATGTAAGAAGATTTTGCAGCCATCAGGGAACTGGAGAGAATTTCCTCATTTCAAATTGAAGTGCTTTGTATGCTAGGCTTCTACTTCTGGGCTGGACATGTCAGTAGCTAATATATAACTGGATTCATTCACACAACAAATATCTATTTATAGGGCTTCTAGGATGTGTCTGGAATACAGAGGTGAAAACAGGAGCAGAATAAACTCCTCAGGCTCAAGGGACTTTGGACTTTTATTTTAATGAAGGAAATACATAAATAGTAGTACAGTGATAAATAAGCAATATAATTCAGAAAGTGATAAGAGCTAAAAAGAAAATAAAACAGTATTATAGGCTACATGGTGATCTAGACTGGCAGGAGTTGTTTAAGATAGCTGTAAAACAAGGCAGCCTTTTGAGTAAGGAATATTTGAGCTGAGTTACAAGAAACCTAATCTTGCTAAGATTTGGGAACAAAATATCAGGTAGCATAAGAACAGCAGGTGATACAGCCCTAAAAGATCTGTGCTTGAGTCTGGAAGAAGGTCAGTCTGCTCGAAGCACAATAAAGAGTGGTGGAATAAGTTGAATAGACAGACAAGGCCACTCCTTCAGCAACTTGTAAAAGTTCTAGTAGTACCTAGATGTGACAGGAAGCTACTGGGAAATTAAGTACTGGGATTATTTAAGCAGAAGAACTACATAATTTGGCTTACCTTTTTAGAGTTTTATTGGTGCGAACTGGAGAATAAATTATAGGGGGCCAAGAGTGGAAACAAGATCATATTTATGCCTCACCTTTTAAAAAATAATTTTATTGGTGTATTAAAATTATATAACATAGTGAGGTGATTCAGAGTGATACACTTATAGGTGCATACATCACTTACTGTGTTTCCCTTCAGATCCCTGCTACCCCCTTGTGCCTCCTCATACATGTTAGTAAGATTAGTAGTGATACCTTCATATATGAACATAATATTACTTGATCTGTTTTTTTCTCAATACTCCTTTTTCCCCATTTCCTTCTTTCCCACCCATCTCCTTCTACTAATCTTCTCATCTCTTTTATCTAAAGTCCCTTTTATTTGCTTTTTTATCTCCAGCCTCCACATATAAGAGAAAACATATAACCCTTGACTGTCTGAGACTAGCTGATTTCACTTCGCCTCATCTTAAAGGAAAGATAATTGTGATTTAGAATAGAAAAATACAGTCACCTCTCTACAACCACCAGCTGTGGCTCTGTGTCTCCTATCATAGTAAAAGTTCCCAATATTTCTAGCAAAGTACTCTATTGGTGAAGTTAGATTTTAATTGGACTATATTAATGAATTGCTGGGTCCAGGGAATAGCTGAGATAACTGTGCTTTCCCACAAGCTGCATGGGGAGCTCAATAGCACCTCTCAAACTGGGTGGATTGAGAGTAGGGTCTTAGTTCCAACAAAGAAAACCAAAAGACAGGATCCTGGGTTTCTACCATCTGCACCTTACAAGCATAAGCAACAGATGATCATAACACTGGGCTTTGTACCGTTTCTAAGTTACTTCCATGAGACTATAGGAACGCTGATTGTGTTTATAACACTAATTTTTATTTGGCTATTTCCTTATAATAAAAGCTCCATGTCAGGCATGGTGGTATACACCTATAATCGCAGCACCTGGGAATCTGAGACAGAAATACCACAGGTTCAAGGCCATCCTCAGCAGTTTAGGGAGACCCTCAAAACTTTAGTGAAAAAATATAATAAGAAATAAGCCAGGCATAGTGACACCTGCTTGTAGTCCCCAGTGCTGGGGAGACTGAGAGAGGGGGATTGCAAGTTTGTGGCTAGCCTCAGCTACTTAGGCCCTCCACAACTTAGTAAAATCCTATTTCAAACTGAAAAATAAAAAAGGACTGGGAGTATAGCTCAGAGGTAGAATGTCCCTTGGGTTCAATCCATTGTACCATACAAGATAAAATAAATTAAAAATATAAAAGGCTATGTTTGTAGTTCAAAGATAGCATTCCTCTGGGTTTAAACTCCAGTATTGAATAATAACTATAGAGATGGGCATGGTGGCTGAAACTGGAGGATCGTGGTTCGCGGACAGCCTTGGCTACTTAGTGAGGCCCTCTGCCACTTAGTGAGACCCTGTTTCAAAATAAAGAATAAAAATAGGGCAGGGGGTATGATTTGGAGGTTAAATGCCCCTGGGTTCCATCCCCAGACCCGCAAAAAAATAAACAAATGAATAATAATAATAGTGTAAGCTCCATAAGTAAGACTTTGTTTTATTCACAGTTGTGTTCCCATTGTTATTCAGTTCTTGCAAGTAAAAGGTTATTAATAATAAATAAATATTCCCTATCCCTGCATTTCTTTTCATCTTCCTAGTTTAATATTCCTAGGAAATAACTGCATATAGACAAAACTCAAGGATAAAGTTATGAGAACCTAGTGCTACAATTTTAAAAGCAAATAAGATAAAATTAGTTGATATGTTGTAAACAGTATTTAAGATTCAAAAATGGTTTCTTTGTTTCTTAAAAAAATTAAATTTTTTTTTTTTTTGGTGGTACTGGGGTTCCTGGAAGCCCTGCTACCTCTGGGCTACACTCCCAGACCTATTTTTACATTTTTATTTGGAAACAGGGTCTCTTAAGCCAGTGCGCGCAGCTGGCTTCGAACCTGTGCGATCCTCCTGTCTCTGCCTCCCAAGTGCGGGGATTACAAGCGTGCGCCACCACGCCCGGCGGAAAATTAAAATAATTTTATCTTTTATAGTGAAATTCCAAGGACTCTTTGAAGACCATTCTGTTAGGGTTTAGAATGTCGCTTTCACATAGAATTTACTGAAGAGACAGACTTGTTCGACGTAGAGGATACAATTGCACAGCAGCTTGAATTGCTGGCCACAAAACCCAGACTTGCTCTTTATAATTCATTGACCTATGTGAAACATCTAAAAGGCCAAAATAAAGATGCCCTAAAGTGCTTGAAACAAGAAAAGAAATAATCCAGGGAGAACACTCAGATGAAGAAGTATGAAGTCTGTCACCCAGGGAAACTACGCCTGGGTGTCTTACCACATGAACCGGCAGGAGGAAGTTCAGAAGTATGTAGTTCAGGGAGGGAGGAGCATCTGTAAGAAACTCTCCAGTCCTTCTAACTACGGGTTGGAGCATCCTGAGACTGGCTATAAGGAAGGGTGGGCACTCTTGAAATTTGGAGAAAAGTAATATTAAAAGGCTAAAGCAGCTTTTGAGAAGCCTCTGGAAGTAGGAACTGACGATCCAGAGTTTAACATGGGCTATGCCATCACAGCATATCAGCCGGATGCTTTTGATACAGAAAGGTCTCTAAAATCCTTTTCTCGGGGACCTCTGAGGAAGGCTCTTTCCTTGCACCCAGATAACACTAAAGTTTCAAGATGTACATGCAGAAGCTAAAGGGGGAAAGTATATTAAAGAAATCCTAGACCAAATATTATCCCAGCCCTATGTCCTTTGTTATAAGGCCAATTTCTACAGGAGGAAAAAATTCTTGGGACAGAGCTACGGGGCACAAATTATACAAATCAAGAACAGGCACAACAGACCTAAAGGAAAGCATAAACTAAAGGCCCATGAGTTCATTACTTTCATCGTATTTCATTTCAAAGCAACTGTGAAACAAGACTCCGTTTGGCAGGGTCACTGGAGAGCCTGAAAATGGAACTCTGCCCCCTTCCCATCCCCAGTCTCTAATGCTTAGCAATGAATGAACCTAACTTCAATTCCCAGCAATCCCCCAACCTCCTGCCAATCAAGTTTCCAGGTTCTAACACAGACCTAAACTAAAACTTCTAGAGTCAATCCTAGAAATCTATATATTTGTAAACATCCAAAGTGATTTTGAGGATCAGCCAGGTAAGGAAGATTACTATTAGCCTATTATATCTTTGGTGGATTTGCCTACCCTGTTCAATGTCCTACACATTCTATTTGTAAGCAGAAATTCTAAAGAAAGTTATATCTGTGTCCAATGAAAGTTATTAACAGTCCAGGTTTAGACAAAAAAAAAAATCTACCCTGTTATGTAGGAACTTTCTGGGGGAAAAAAGGTCTGGGAAAATAACCAAATAAGAGAAAAAAATGAAAAAGAATCAGAGGTTTGGGGGAGTTCTTACCTTGAAATGTTAGGCCTGAATTACATCTCTGAAGCTGCCATCGCCTAAAGTAGACTGAGTTAATCCAGGATTACTTTGAATTCCTCCCCAAAGTTCTACCTTGTCAATTCTTTAAAGAATATTTTCAAAAGTAACTAGAATTGCCCACTGGGGGGAAAAAACATAAAACAAAGCCAAAAAAAAAAAAACCCACAATAATGTAGCCGGGCGTGGTGGCACACAGTTGTAATCTTAGCATTTGAGAAGCTGAGACAGAAGGATCCAGGTTTGTGGACAGCCTCAGCTACTTAGTGAGGCCCTTTGCAACTCAGTGAGACCTAGTTTAAAAATAAAAGGTAGGGCTTGGGGTATAACTTGTATAACTTGGAGGTAGAATGTTCCTGGGTTCCATCCCCAGTACCAGAAAAAAAAAAAAAGACCAGTAATCTATTTCTCTGATGCATGTCTGCACACATACAGATTACTGTAGCTCTTTACTTTGCCACATTGCATTTTCAGGTTCAACTCCCTCTCCTTCCCTGGTGCCTTTCTCTTAGGCTTTACCATGAACTATAGACAACTGCTTTATTCCTTTGCATTAAAGTATGTAGGAGCCAGGCGTGGTGGTGCACGCTTGTAATCCCATCGCTTGGGAAGCTGAGACAGGAGGATGACACAGGTTTGAAGCCAGCCTCAGCTACTGAGTGAGGCTCTTAGCAACTTAGTGAGACTCTTTTTCCAAATAAAGTATAAAATAAGTCTGGGAGTATAGCCTGGAGGTAGAAAAGCCCCTAGGTTGCACCCCTAGTACCACCAAAAAAAAAAAAAGAAAAGAAATTATGTAGTATCTAGTAACTCCAATGCTTGACACGTAATTCAGGAAATTTATATTAGGGGTCAGTAAGACTGTGAATCATAGAGATTCTTTTACTTCATCAATTAATATATTCTTAGAAATCAGCAGATGAGCTGTGCTCCTATGTGGAAAAAGTCTTTGGAAAACATGGTCTATATGCCATATCTATGCCATAACACTTCCCAAACTTTAATGTTCATTCCAATCACATCTTAATTTCTTTTTGGTGATAAGTATTGAATTCAGGGACTAATCTGTGATTCTCCTGTCTCAGCTTCCCAAGTACTGGGACTCCAGGCTGTGCCACCACACCCAGCTCATCTCTCAGTCATGTTAGAAGGCAGATTCTGAGTCAGTAGGTCTCACAAGGGGCATGAGATTCTGCACTTTCAGCAAGCTACTCAGTGATGATGATGCTGGTCTAGGAAGGATCTATGACATTGCTCCTCAAATTTGGCTTGAAATCACCAGAGAAAGCCAGGAGTGGTGGCACAGGCTTGTAATCACAGTACTTGGGAGGCTGTGACAAGAGGATTGCAGGTTCAAAACCAGCCTCAATAGCTTAGTAAAACCCTGTTTCCAAATAAAAAATAAAATTGGACTGGGGGTGTAGCTCAGAGGTAAAATGTTGCTGAGTTCAATTCTCAGTACAAGAAAGAAGAAAGAGAAAGAGAGAAAGAAAAAAGATAGAAAGAAAGAAAGGAAGGAAGGAAGGAAGGAAGGAGAAAGAAAGAAAGAAAGAAAGAAAGAAAGAAAGAAAGAAAGAAAGAGAGAGAGAGAAAGAAAGAACCAGAGAAGCTGAAAACAAATCAAAAGCCATTCCTATCTAGGTTCCACTCCTAAGACAATGCCTTAATAGGTATGGGGTGTGGTCCAGGCATCATTATTTTCCAGGTGATGCTATCTTGCAGCAAAGTTTAAGAATGACTAATCTACAGTGTGAACAATATAAACAGAATAAGATTAATTAGGCTGATAGTCTTAAATACTACTTAGACCCTTGAGTATCTGTCTGGCATTTGAATCCTTCACCATACACACAGTATGTAGTAGGTCTAATCAAAATTTTCTGATTTTAATTGCATACTTACTACTCTTGATGATTAACTTAAAGCCTCTGAGATGAGTTCTAATTCTATTGGATAGATCAAGCCATCCTGTCAGGCCTGATAAAATCCTCTGCTCTATTTCCTTGCTCATTAGACCAAGCTGCCCAGAGAAGTAGCTGCATTTGTCCTCTGAGGTAATTTGACCCTCAAGAAGAAAAAGTGACTTTTCTCCAAATTGTGAACGTGCGCTTGGAAACTCTCCTTCAACGCTAAAGGTGTGCTTCTCAACTCACAAAAGTGAAGCAAGGTCTTTTCAACAGATGATAGGTCACCTGGCAGGAAAACTGGCGAGCTCTTGAATATATTTTGTCCTCTCTGGGTACAGAACTAGTTTTAGCAGTTGATCAGTCAGAATTTCAAAGAGAATATAAGCAGCCACTATTCTTTCTAGACTGATCTTAGATGCAAATCACTTCAGTAAAGAACAACTTTCCGGTAACTTCCAGAAAGAAGGTGATTGAGGAAAGCAACACAAATCGGTCTAGCTGATACCCAATCTCCATTGTCTTAAAAATAGCATTCTTACAAAAGCAAGAAAACACCATAATTTAAAAAAGAATATGACAAAAAGGTGGCAGGTGCCGAGGTCCAGCCCTAACAAGAGTTGAGGTTCGTGTGTTGGTGAAAGAAGAGTCAAGGCTGTGAGAGAAAACACTGACACATGAGACCAGATGGCAACTTCTCGAACTTTATTCTGATGGAAGCTTCTCCAGCTTCTCTCTCTTACTTCTCTCTTACTACCTTTCCTTTCAAGATTTGTTACAATCTTTATAGTCATGTAAACAGGAACTTCAAGGACAGAAAAAGTCTTTTAACAGACTTCAGATCAGGGTACCAGACATTTAAATAATCATAGAAAGTATGCTTTGTCTCATCACAAGGCCAGCTTGAACTTAATCTTATATATTGGCTCAAACTAAGGTCAGTTTGAACTTAATCTTTGGCCCAAACTCTATCCTTGGGAAAAAAATCTTTGCTGCCTGAGTCTCTCACAAGCCACTGCCCATCAGTTTTAGTTATAATGCTTATATATAAAATTCCAAATATATATATTGATCCAAATAATCCTAAAATAATTTTTGAAGAAGGGAATGCTAGACATACTTCATGGGGGATCTACGCCTTTGTGGGTCCCCTGATCGAACTTTCTCAAGATCTGCATGAGATGCTGTAGCAGGCAGAAAAAAAAACAAAAAACTAGAAGACCAATTAGAGAGCAGAAAAATACTTGCCAGACTTCAATGGTTGTAGCTGTGGGTGCCATTGCAGCGCCATCCTGCCCCACTGCACTGACTCCAGAGACTCACAGGAAAACAACCAATGACTTGAAATGAAGTAAGCAGCTTCAGATAATCAGAATTGTAAGCCATTAGCTCCTTCTGTGCAAACACCAGCTACAACTTGTAGCAATGGCAGCTAAGCTCATCACACCCTCCAGAGATCCAGAGCAGTGTTCAAAACACCATAATTGAACCTAGAGTTTCCATGGGAGAATGCCCAGTGCAACCCCTGCAGGGACTCATGCAGCCAAGATAAACTCCCTGGGTCTGAGATTTTACAGTTCAACCTGGTGAAGGTGGGGATAGAGTCTTCTGTTGGACATAGCATAGACTAGGACAGACTGAGGCTCTGCATCAGTGGAAAATGTGGAGGAAGACCTATTTTAAACACCAGATTCAACTAGTAAAATCTCCGGAATCACCACAGACTACCCAATCATGGTGAATGGGGAGAAGTCAGCCCAGCCCAGCTCTAGTTGTGAGCAAAGACTCTTTGCTCCCAAAGGCATCCGCCACCTATGCAGGCAGGGAAAAACTCAGGCTCCATATCCATGGAAAGCATGGAAGGTGACCTACGCTTAACACTAGACCCAGCCCCATTGATACTGGCCATCTGCATAGACTGAGAAAGACTCAAAGAACCAGGCTTGCAGCAGGAAAGGTGCCAGTGGCTTTTGGTGTCTACACAGAGAGAGAAACTGCAGAGGCCCAATCTGCTGAATATTCATATATTTGTAGGGTAGCATTATTTTGTTGTTGTTGTTTTGTTTTGTTTTTTGTTTCTTTTTTGCGTGTGTGTATGAGTGTAAATGCTTGTTTGTTTGCTCTCCCTCCAACTCCTCTCCTCTCCCAAGCTTCTTCCCTTGTACATACCTACTCTCTTCTCTTCATCCCTTCTTTTCTCTGTATTGTTTTAAATCTACTTCTTATTACTATACTAAATACTCTACATTGGTTACTAGAATACTACTACATATTCACTATCTCTAATCTCTACTATATCTCTAATGTCTACCAAACTCTTACTCTCATTCTATTCACTCCTATCTGTGGTTTTACACTATTCTTGTACTAAGCTAAACATGAGAAGGAGAGAGGGATAGGAAATGGGGCAGGAATTGGATAAGGATTAATTGGGTGATGTGTGCATGTATGCCTATACCACCTTGAATTCCACTAAAATGTATGACTACAATGCACCAATAAAAAATTTAAAAAAGAACAACTTTAGGCTCACTGACTTCAGAACCAGGAGTACCCTGGGAATAACCCACTTATCCAAGGATATTTCTTTTATGTAAAATGTTTACTACTTAAGTATAAAAAACATAACAGGTACAGCCGGGTGTGGTGGCGCATACATGTAATCCCAGCATTGAGGAGTCTGAGACCAGAGAATCGCAGTTCAAGGACAGCCTCAGCTACTTAGTGAGGACCTTCGCAACTTAGTGAGACCCTGTTTCAAAATAACAAATAAGAAATGGGGAAGGAGGTGTAGCTTGGAGGTTGAATGCCCCTGAGTTCCATCCCCAGACCCAAAAAAAAATAAAAAAATAAAAATAAAACAGGTGCTGGGCATGATGGCACATACTCATAATCCCAGTATTTGGGATACTGAGGCAAAAGAATTGCAGGATTGGGTCCAGGACAGCCTCAGCAAGTAGTGAAACTGTCATCAACCTAGTGAGACCCTGTTTCAAAATAAAAATAAAGCCAGGTGTGGTGGCACACACTTGTAATACCAGCATTTGGGAGGCAGAGACCAGAGGATCGCGGTTCGCAGATAGCTTCAGCTACTTAGTGAGGCCCTCCACAACTTAGTGAGACTCTGTTTCAAAATAAAGAATAAAAAATAGGGCAGGGGTGTAGCTTGGAGGTCGGATGCACCTGGGTTCCATCACCAGACCCTCAAAAAAAATTAAAATAAAATAGGGCTGTAGGTAAAATGCCCCTGGATTCAATCCCTAGTAATACACACACACACACACACACACACACACACACACACACACACACATACTCTTTGACTAGTTCAGTGGCAATCTGAGTTCAAGCCAGAATCATAATTTTTTTTCTTTGTGGTACTGGGGATGGAACACAGGGCATTCTACCTCTGACCTAAACCCCAAACCCTATTTTTATTATATATATATATATATATATATATATATATATATATATATATATTAGTACACTGTAGTCATACATCACAATGGAATACAAGACTTGTGAGGATATACAAGCACACATCATCCAATTAGCCCTTATCCAACCCCCATCCTATTCCCTCCCCCTCCCTCAATCCCATGTTTGATTGGTGATTAACTTTGATATATTTGTTTACATACATCATGAGTTTTAAAGAGATTCCATCCTCCCCCATCCTATCCCCTCTGATTGGTCACCTTAATTGCTCCTCTATAGGGCCCATTCTTCAACTAGATCTCCTCCTATTACCCATTTCTTCCTAGTTTTTGCATATTAGGGAAAGCATCTGTTTTTTTTTTTTTCTTTCTATGATATTTCTCTGTGTATGCCGCATTGCAAGTTCCAATCCCACTCTTGACAGCACCTGCTCTGGCCTGGCCACCCGGCAGACTCTGATCCTGGCCTCACTGGCTCCAGCACCCGCCTTGCCTCATGGCAGGCACCAATCCCAGCCTCGCTAGCCCAGGCACCGGCCTCACCATTCGGCAGGCTCTGATCCCGGCCTCGCTGGCCCCAACACTGGCCTAACCCCTCTGCAGTTTCTGATCCCGGCCTCAGAGCCCTCAGAACCAGCCTTGCCTCATGGCAGGCTCCGATCCCAGCCTTGGAGACCCCAGCACCGGCCTTGATTCACGACAGGCTCCGATCCGGCCTCAGAGGCCCCAGCACTGGCCTTGACTCACAGCAGGCTCCAATCCCAGGCTCACTGGTCCCAACACCGGCCTAACCCCTCAGCAGTTTCCGATCCCAGCCTTGGAGGCCCCAGCACCGGCCTTGCCTCACTGTCCGCTCCGATCCTGGCCTCACTGGCCCCAGCACTGGCCTAACCCTTCAGCAGTTTCCGATCCCAGCCTTGGAAGCCCTAGCACCGGCCTTGCCTCACGGCGGGCTCTGATCCTGGCCTCACTGGCCCCGGCACTGGCCTCACCCCTCGGCAGGCTCCAGTCCCAGCCTTGGAGGCCCCAGCACTGGCCTAACCTCTTGGCAGGCTCCGATCCTGGCCTCGGAGGCCCAGCACCAGCCTTACCTCATGGCGGGCCCCAATCCCAGCCTCACTGGCCCTGGCACTGGCCTCACCCCTCAGCCGGCTCTGATTCTGGCCTCGGAAGCCCAGCACCAGCCTTACCTCACGGCAGTTCCCGATCCTGGCCTCACTGGCCCTGGCACCAGCCTCACCCCTTGGCAGGCTCCGATCTCAGCCTCAGAGGCCCCAGCACTGGCCTAGCCTCATGGCAGGCTCCGATCCTGGCCTTGCTGTTCCCGGCACTGGCCTCACCCCTCGGCAGGCTCCGATCTGAGCACCCTCTTCACACAGCAAGTTGTCCCAAATTCCCGAGCATGCACAGTGGTAGCATTCTGCCTCTGGAGTTATTTCTTCAAAAGATCCAGGTGTGTTGCATCAGATCTCTGCCTCTCCTAAGTACTGGCCGCTGCCATTGCCACTGCCTCCACCATCTCAATTCTTTCCCAAACTATTTTCCCACACCGCATGTTGTCCAGTACTCCTGAGCTTGCACAATGGTAGCATTCCACCTTTGGGGCAATCTCTTCAGAAGATCAGGGTGGGTTGGATCAGATCTCTGCCTCTCCCAAATACAAGCCTCCACTGCCACCGCAGCCACCACTGCCAACACCACATTCCTCCTAGGTCTCCGCTGAGCTCCCTCCTTACAGATAATGTCACGGATTCTTAAGCATATAAGGAAGAGGCAGTCCCCTTCATGAGGAATTGTTCCAAAAGTTCCAGGTCAGTTGGATATGTTTTGTCTGCATCTCCAGAATCTTGGTTGCCGCTGCGGCCAGCTTCACCCCTCTCCAATATTTTTTCTTTTCTTTTTTTCTTTTTTCTTTTTCTTTCTTTTTTTCTTTTTTCTTTTCTTTCCTTTTTTTTTTTTTTTTTTTTTTGAATAAGAGAAGACAGTATGTGTGGTTTGGAGAGGTTGTGTATCATGTACTCGGTAGCAACGAATTTTTTCTCCTTTCCAAGAGCGCAGTCCCATAGCCTCACCGTGCAGAGCAGGGTCTGCTGTTCTAAGCGCAACATGGCCCAGTGCAGCACAGGAGCATTGAGTTCCTTGGTACGCATGACTCGGCCTCCTTCCGGGGAGCAGCGGACCACCCACCCCACCCCCTCCCGGTTCCAGGCTTTCTGGGACACTGGCAGGACCGCCCACTCCCCGCCCAGGTTCGGGCCTTCCGGGGAGCAGGCCGGGCTACCCAACACCCGCTCTGCACTGGGCCTTCCGGTGGGCCGGACCGCCCAGTTCCCGGCCTTCCAAGGAGTGGGCCGGGCCACCCACCCCTCCCCGCCCGGTTCCAGGCCTTCTGGGGCGCGAGCTGGGCCACCTGACCCCTGCCCAGTTCCAGGCCTTCGGGGCAGCGGGCCAGACCACCCGCCCCCCTGCCCAGTTCTGGGCTTTCTGGGGCGCGGGCTGGACCCTTAGTTTTTATTTTGAAGCAGTGTCTCAGTAAGCTGTAGCGGGCCCCACTAAGTAGCTGAGGCTGGTTGCAAACCTGAGGTAGGAGTATCTCAGCCTCTTAAGTACTGGGATTACAAAGGCGCACCACCACACCTGGCAACCATATTCATAATTAATGCTAACCCTTGATGCTCCACGGAGAGCTGACATAGGCAATCAAAATACTGAAAAATGGGGGACCCTCCAAGTGCTGTGTACATGTACATCATTGTCAACATGATTGACACTATGATGTTGAAAGACCTAACTCAGCTTAGCCGAAGTGACGCCATGTTTTACTGGCCCCCCCAAGTACCAGGAAGTTAAAATGTAACTGTGGGAAAGTTACAGAATTCAGTAAGCCTGTAAAACAGGATGGGGTCGGTAGTTAACTGCATACCTGCGGCTTAACCGATAAGAGAAGGCAGTTACGAGATAACTCCGGGACTTTCCACCAGGCCCATACCAGAAAAGCCGGAGGCAAGCAAAGGTAATTCAGCTCCTCATTAACCTGAACCAATAAACCTCCTGTAACTATGCTTTTCCGCTTCTGTACCCCCGCTTCTGCCCCCTACCCCCTATAAAAGTTACCTAAAACTCACCTAGGGTGCGCAAGTCTCTGTGCAGACTCTGTCGCCCACAGGTACCTGTGTCCCGCAATAAAATCCTCGTGCTTTTGCAGCCAGTGGTCTCGGACTGATCTCTGGGTCTCGGGGTCCCCACTTCTGAGGGAAAGACCACTCGGGGTCTTTCATTTGGGGGCTCGTCCGGGATGGAGACCCCCTACCCAGGGACCACCGACCCACCACCGGGAGGTAAGCGAAAAGGGCCTCACGTATGTGTGTGTAAGCGTTAAATGTTGTTTCTGTGTGCCGTACCTTCTGAGACTTGATCAGGTCAATCTGTATCTGGTGGGTGCGGAGGGGAGTTGACGAACTCAGAACCCTCACCCCACATCCCGGGAGACGTCCCGTGGAGATCAGTATCCCGGCCTTCGGGGCCATCTGTATCTGTATTGGAGGAAGGGGAACCTAGGACCCCAAACAATCCTCTTCTGAAGAGAATATTCTCGTTTAGTAGCGGCAGCAACGTTTGTCTTGTGTCAGTGTAAGTAAAACTTTTACCTGTCTGTCTCTGTTTGTCTTGTATGTCTCCTGTTGCCGGCTGTGTTAATTTCTGTAATTTTTGGTTTGGTTTCTGGTAAAATGGTGAGCAGCTGCCTTATGGTATTTCTGGTATTTGCAGTCGTCTGTGCCAGTGGTGCCCACTGGCGCACATGAAGGGTGCCATCTAGGGTTTGGAAGGGCCACTTGCCAGAGGTGGTCAATTGTGTCTGGTCTTAGGAGTCTCTCGGAGAGAGGAGGGCCTCCATTTTGTGTGCTAATTGTGTTTCTTTGACTGGTTTTGGGAGTTGTTTTGGTGAGAGGTGAGGCTTTATTCTGAGTTTGGTTAAGGGGCAATTGTGTCTCTTTGTCTGGTTTGTTTAGGTGATTTTTTTGTGTGTGTTTAATCTTAACTGTTATGGCCATTGTGTTTTTTATTAAAATGTGTGTACCAGCTGGGTTGTGAATAATTCTTTTCAGCCTAGTAATAGTATTATTAATAAGACTAATTAATAGTTTGTTAGATATCTGTTGTATAAACAGCTTTAATTTAATAGACTACAAAGCTTTAGTGTCAAAAAGTTGGTGTGAGTGTGGATTTGTTTGGTTTGTTTTCTCGTTTTCTCTTTTTGTGTTTAATTTTGGCAATAAGGCAAGGAACCCCAGCTGTCCTTGGGGAAGGTAAATATGATGTTCTGTGTTCTGTTTGAGATGGCATGTTTTTTGGTATGGTAAAAGTTTTATGATACTGTTTTGTCTTCTATGGTGCTTATAGTGTTTTCCTTAAAGTGATAGTGTTGAAATAGTTACCCCATGATAATAAAATGTGAAGTTTGTTATTAGTTGTATGGTGGTTATAATATACTGTTAAAAAAAAAAATGAGGTGTGGATCGGAGAAAGCTTCCGGCCCCTGTTCTGCATTAGATTGCATAGGAAAAGATTTTTCAGTACTGTGCATTTATTTTGTATGTTTAATTTGCTTTTTAATCAGACCTTGGACCTTGGACGGTGAGCTGGAGGGAGGCTGAGCAAACTGCCCTGGGGGCGGCCGCTGGAAGATTTCTTCCAGCCCCAGAGAGAAGTTGTCAGCATCCCACTCCTCACTCGTCCAACGAAAAAGGGGGAAAGAACGGGTCGAAGCGAGTCCACCAGCCTTTCTCGCTAGTAGAATTGAAAGAAATTTAAAAGAACTTGGGAAAGTTATACTACTGACCCTGACCATTACATCAAGGCATTCAAGTTACTCAGTTCGTTGTATGATCTTACTTAGAGAGATGTTAGATTACTTCTTGAACAAACTAACTTCTATAGAAAGGGAAAGATAGATGGACAAAAGCCATTTAAGGATTCTGGCTGCTCGCAAGAGCCTGGGCTCAAGTCTGTCTGAGGTGGAAAAGCAAGAGCCCTAGGCGATCACGCAGTGAAATCTCGGAGGCCAGTCGGAGGCAGTGTCCTTCTTTCCCAGCCCAAGTTCCAAAAGCTTAGCCAGGGTGTGGAGTCTTTACAGACCAGCCCTGAGCCATCTGTTTACTCAGCCTGCAGAGGTGTTTAAAATGACCTTCCATTCTACGTTCTTAGCCACACCAGGAAATTCAGCTCCTCTGATAACAAAGTGTTTTTTTCTTTTGCTGGTTGCACTAAAGTTATTACTCAAAGATATTTTTATCTCAATTAGTCTTAGCTAAAATGGTTACTTCAGGAAAGTTGTCCAATTAAACTCCTGTGAGAGGTGATTAAATAAAGTTATTTTCTTTGACAAAATCAATGTTTTAAGGTACTAGGGATGTTTTTATGTCATGGATTTCCGTGGTAATTTATAATATAAGTTTTAAGGTGTGTGATCAAATAAAATATACAGTGTCTTTAATATTACTCCCTTTGCAAAATTAAGGTTTTAAGGTGCTAGTGATATTTATCTAATGCCTTAATTTCCATGTAATCTATAGTTCAATTAAGTTAAAAATGCTAAATGCAATGCTTTAAAATGCTATTAACTTCATGAGGCTTAAAGTAACACTTAAGTCTTTTAAATGGGTTTCTTTAACTGCTGATATATGAACAACATTACTAAATGATATGCTTTTTGGGGGGGTTTGCTTGTATGTAACAACAAAAGACAGATTTAAAGTCTATGTATTTCTTTATATGTTGGTAAATACAGAAAAAGAAGGTTTTGTGAAACTAAGAAAGCATGTTGTGAGGCTTGTCCTAAGGTTGTCCCTAAGGGAAACAAAGGACCAGATAAAAGGTTAGAGGGTTAAAGCAAGGTATAAAGCATGGATGGAATTTGTTTGGTTGTAAGTTTTATCCCAAGATTGTTCCAAATGGAAAAAGTAAGAAACAGGATAAAACAAGAAGGTTAAAGCACATGGCAAAAGGTGTGTAATAAGTTGCAAAACAGTGTTTGTGCTATGTTTGGGCATGTGATGAAGATGGATTATTAAAAGGAAATAATAAAGTTCACCAGCAGGGATTTACTGTTGATAAAACGGCTAAAGGATTACTTTTTGCCATAAAATTGGGAGACCCCAAAGTCTATAATAATTCTTTAAAACCTAGATTTAAGATTGTTTACTGTAAAAAGTTATGAAAAACTATCAGTCACATTGTGCTGAGATGTAAAATTGGTCTTAGAGGTAACCCTAAAAAATAGCTTGTTAAGCCCACTTGGGATGACGGCCAGCAGCTTTTACAGGTTCTGCTGACTACCGAGGAAAAGCAAAGAGTATTTCTAGAGGCCCGGAAAAACGTTCCTGGGGAAAACGGGCAGCCCACTCAGCTGCCAAACGTCATAGACGGTGCTTTTTCGTTAACCCGTCCAAACTGGAACTTCGCGACGGAGGAAGGTAGGGGACATCTACGTCTTTACCGCCAGTTGCTCATAGCGGGTCTCCGGGGGGCGGCAAGGCGCCCCACTAATTTGGCACAGGTGAAACAGGTAGTGCAGGGAAACCCCCGAGGAAAAAGGAGAACGACTATGGCAGAGAATGAAAAAGGATCAGGAGGATAGGGACAGAAAAAGAAATAGGGAACTAAGTAGAGTACTGGCCACCGTAGTACAGGGATCTAATAGGGATGGAGCAAAAATGAGGGACTGTACAAAGGCTAAAGTGGACAAAGACCAGTGTGCCTATTGCAAGGAAAAAGGCCACTGGATCAAGGACTGTCCCAGGAAGCCAAAGGGACCCAGGAAAACGAAACAACCAGTGTCCCTCTTGGCTCTAGGGGACGAACAGGGAAGTCAGGGCCAGGAACCCCCAACTGAATATTCCTGCCCCACAAAATCCCCGACAGGTGCGGGAATTCTTGGGGACAGCGGGATTCTGCCGCCTCTGGATCCCAGGGTTTGCTGAGAAGGCAGCCCCATTATACCCCCTCACAAAACCGGGGGCTATGTTCAAATGGGAACATGAACATCAAAAAGGTTTTGAAAGCATTAAGCGAGCATTGTTGAGCTCCCCTGCTTTAGGACTGCCGGAAATCACGAAACCTATCGAACTGTTTGTAGATGAAAGATTAGGATATGCCAAAGGAGTTCTAACTCAGAAACTTGGTCCATGGAGGCGGCCCGTGGCATATTTGTCAAAAAAACCTGACCCTGTGGCCTCGGGATGGCCATCTCGCTTGAAGATGATCGCCGCTGTGGCGATCCTTGTTAAAGATGCAAGCAAACTGACTATGGGACAGCCTGTGACTGTATTGGCTTCCCATGCCCTAGAGGCCCTTGTGAGACAGCCCCCAGATAGGTGGCTATCAAATGCTAGAATGACTCACTATCAGGCGATGCCTCTGGACACCGACCGAGTACACTTTGGACCCGTGGTAACGCTCAACCCTGCAACTCTGCTGCCGCTATGGCAGCAGTTTTGTGGAAAATGGAAAACGGAGAGCAGGAGCTGCCGTAACAACTGAAACTGAGAGATGAACGGGGTTCCATAAGAGAAGTAAAACCGAATCCCTTACTTTATAGTCGGGAGGACCAGGACGACCTAAAGAAAATGGGGGCCACCTACGATCCTGTATATGACCAAGGTTGTTTGGCTTACCAAGTCGACCGAATGGCTGATCCAACAATTACATAGGCTGACCCATTTGGGAAAGAGAAAAATGCATACTCTGACAACAGGTCACAGATAATTGTATGGCTTGTGCCCAAGTTAACCCAGGAAAAGCAAAGCTTGCCTCTGGAGCCAGGATGCGAGGACATCGCCCCGGTATGCATTGGGAAATAGACTTTACTGAGATAAAACCTGGACTTTATGGATACAAATATCTTTTAGTTTTCATAGATACTTTTTCAGGATGGGTGGAAGCTTCCTACCAAAGGAGAAACTGCGAAAGTGGGTACAAAGAAGCTCCTAGAAGAAATCTTCCCCAGGTATGGAATGCCCCAGGTCCTGGGCACTGATAATGGACCAGCTTTTGTATCTCAGGTGAGTCAGTTGGTGGCCAAGCTATTGGGGATAAATTGGAAATTACATTGTGCATATAGACCCCAAAGTTCAGGGCAGGTTAAAAGAATGAATAGAACTATTAAGGAGGCTTTATCTAAATTATCGCTTGCAACTGGCTCTAAAGACTGGGTTCTCCTTTTGCCATTAGTCCTGTACAGAGCAAGGAATACTCCGGGCCCTTACGGACTCACTCCCTTTGAAATCTTGTATGGGGCTCCGCCCCCCGGCATTACTTTCTTTGATTCAGATATCTCTGAACACGCTAACAGTTCCACCTTGCAGGCTCATCTCAAGGCGCTGCAGATTGTACAGGAGGAGGTCTGGAAGCCTCTCGCAGCCGCTTATCAGGACCAGCTGGACCGCCCTGTAATACCGCACCCTTTTCAAATCGGGGACGCCTTGTGGGTCCGCTGTCACCAGACTCAAAACCTGGAACCGCGCTGGAAGGGCCCCTACACTGTGTTGTTGACGACCCCTACTGCCATCAAGGTTGACGGAGTAGCAGCATGGATCCATGCCTCGCACGTCAAACCAGCCCATGGAGAACAGATCAACCGACAAAACATCAACATGGAGGGTCCAGCGTGGAGAAAACCCCTTAAAGATAAGACTCTGGCGTGGGGACTCGTAATTATAAATGGGGTACTGATAGAAAGGGGAGTGGCGGACAAACAAATCCCCCTGGTTTGCCACTTTAATATCATCCCTAATGGGGCCAATTATAATTCTCCTCCTACTCCTTATGCTTAGACCCTGTATCCTAAACCGGCTGGTCCAATTCATGAAAGATAGGCTATCAGTAATCCAGACATTAGTGTTAACCCAGCAATATCAGCAACTAAAGGAACAGGAGACTGAAATTCCGTAAAATAGAAGTTAAGGATTTAACTTCCGATAAAGAAAATGGGGGAATGAAAGACCTAACTCAGCTTAGCCGAAGTGACGCCATGTTTTACTGGCCCCCCCAAGTACCAGGAAGTTAAAATGTAACTGTGGGAAAGTTACAGAATTCAGTAAGCCTGTAAAACAGGATGGGGTCGGTAGTTAACTGCATACCTGCGGCTTAACCGATAAGAGAAGGCAGTTACGAGATAACTCCGGGACTTTCCACCAGGCCCATACCAGAAAAGCCGGAGGCAAGCAAAGGTAATTCAGCTCCTCATTAACCTGAACCAATAAACCTCCTGTAACTATGCTTTTCCGCTTCTGTACCCCCGCTTCTGCCCCCTACCCCCTATAAAAGTTACCTAAAACTCACCTAGGGTGCGCAAGTCTCTGTGCAGACTCTGTCGCCCACAGGTACCTGTGTCCCGCAATAAAATCCTCGTGCTTTTGCAGCCAGTGGTCTCGGACTGATCTCTGGGTCTCGGGGTCCCCACTTCTGAGGGAAAGACCACTCGGGGTCTTTCAATGTAAGACTATAACGCACCAATACAAGCACATTTTAAAATACTGAAAAATGCCACACAGCAGTGTGTGTGTGTGTGTGTGTGTGTGTGTGTTGCTGAGGATTAAGCCTTGGGCCTCGTTCATGAGCTCTACCACTGAGCTGCATGCATCCCAGCCCTTTTTCTTTTAAGACAGAGCCTTGCTAAGCTTCCCAGGCTGGCTTTGAACTTGCACTCCTCTTACCTCAGCCTCTTAAGTAGCTGGGATTATAGGCATGTGCCCCCACAACTAGCACAACACAGCCTCTTTATCCCATGTTTGTACCTGCAAGAGTAGGAGGCTGGAAGAGGGATGGGGAAATAAGCAAGAACAGAAGGAAACAATAACGGACTGTAGCCTGCTAAGGCCAGCCTTGCTGAGTGGCACTGCAGACAATTGGAGGCACCTGCAACCTCTAGCCAGTATTCTCGCTAAATCCAGCAGGTGGCAGTGCTGCTTAACATCTCAATTTTAAAATGCTTTTCCATGCTTTTGCAGCTAGAAGACCCAGTGAGAAAATTTACAGATTCCTCTTTAGTATTGACAAGTGATTATTGAAGTATAATTCTATACCAAGAAAATTCCTTCTTTCAAGCCGGCAATGGCGATGCACCCCTGTAATCCCAGTGTACTCTGGTCACCATGAATGGAGATTTGCATCTGAACACACACTTAGGAGCACTCCTGTCCTAATCCTGTCCATGCAGACATGCTATTCTTCAATGTCTGTATCTGCCTATAAGGAAAATAACTTTGACATAATCAGCCAGACTTCAAGGAGGCATTTCATAAACAGCTGTTTGTCAATTAACTTCTCTCACCTTTTTTTGTATGTGATACTGGCAATCGAACCTAGGAACATTCTACCTCCAAGCCACACCTCCAGCCCTATTTCATTTTTTGTTTGGAAACAAGGTCTTGATAGATTGCCGACCGCTTCACTAATTTGCCTAGGATCAAAGGCGTTAAATGTGCCATCCTCTTGTCTCAGCCTCCTAAGTAGTAAAATTACAGGCCTGTGCCACCATGCTCTGCTCTCATCAACTCTTAAAAATGCCTGCCAGCATGCTGTTTGATTTTCAGTAATGCCTTATGAGTTAGGAGACAGCCATAGTAATGGAAGAAACACACCATCAGGGACTTCTTTTATTGGTTGTTTTGTTGGGGTTTTTTTTTTGTGTGTGTGGTGCTGGGGATTGAATCCAAAGATATTCTACCTCTGAGCTACACACCTAGCCCTATTTCATTTTTTTTAATTTTGAAACAGGGTCTTGCAAGCTGCTGTCTCACTAAGTTGCTGAGGCTGGTCTTGAACCTATTATCTTCCTCTCTCAGCCTCTGCAAGTGCTGGAATTTTAAGTGTGTGCCACCACGCCCAGCTTCCAACAGGGACTTCTGCTCCTGGACAAACCACAGAGATTTCATCTCAAAGCAACCTGTGCAGTATCTATGAATGAGATTCCATTGTTTCATGCTGGGAGCAAGAGTGATGAGCCTTCCCCCAGTTTTCCAGGGCTCTGAACAGCACCCCTTCCTTGGGCTCCTATTCATTTGTATACAACCAAGCCATTAATTAAGGCTGTCTGCATTGAGCACTACGGAATTATTGGGGTTTTGTTTACTAGACCTGCTCTTTATGTGAGACCTCTCATCAGGTATTTTATTTAGACCCACTAGATTATTAATATTGAATATATATCTTCTCAGGACAAGAGCAACTTCAAGCAAACCTATACCCCAGCCTTCACCACTCAGCCCCGCCTTGCTTGTATCACAGTTGTTTTTAGAAAGCTTTTCATTCATTCATTCATTGGATGCCTACCTGGACCCAGTGGACCCAGTGGTGGATAAGTCACTCTGGTTTTTATCCTCAGAAAACTTGTGGGATGTATTTTTTGAGAGAGGGGTAAAAATTTTAAATAAACACAAATAAACGTGTAATTAGGATAATATTCTTTGAAGAAAAAAGAACAGGATGCTCTGAGAACAAGTAATGCTGGTGGAAGATATGTAATTTTGACAGGGACAGTGGTTATGGTCAGATTCTCTAAATATCTTTAAAACTCTGGCTCCAAGGATGAGAAACAAGTCAAGTGTGGTGGTGCATGTCTGTGATCCTTGCACCTAGGAGGCTGAGACCGGAGGATCGCAGATTCAAGGCCAGCCTGGGGAACTTAGTGAGATCCTGGCTCACAATTTAAAAAAAAAAAAAAAAAAACTTAAAGGGATGTAGCTCAGCAGAAGAGAGCCCCTGAGTTCAATTCCTAGGACAATAAAAACATTGCGGGGCGTGGTGGCATTTACTTGTAATCCTCCCATTACTTGGATGGCTGAAACAGGAGGATCACAGGTTTGTGGCAAGCTTCAGCTACTGAGGCCCTCTGCAAATTGCTGAGACTCTGTTCCAAAATAAAGAATAAAAAATAAGTCTGGGAGTATAGTGTCCCTGGGCTTCATCATCAGTACTGCAATAAATAAATAAATAAATAAATAAATAAATAAATAAATAAATAAATAAGGAGCACACACAGGGATCAACATACAGAAATGTCCCCATAGTGGGGCTTGGTATTTGCGGAACTGGTGGAATTGAGTGGGAATGTACCCAGGAACGGAACCCTGTGCTACCTCGGGAGTCCCATTTCCAGAGTGAGTCCTGAATGATCACACCAGACCTGTAAGTACTGTGATTCCCCAAAGTGCCTTCCCCTTCTCTGAACTTTAGAAACTAAAGTCAGATAACTGAATTTTTTTCAGCTATCCTTAGACAGGAAATGGCAAATCTAGAGACTCAGAGGCCCTTGGTGTCTGCTGGAACAAGGAGGCTGTCCACCTTCCTTTGGCTCGCTTCCAGACATTTTCCCATACATAGATCCTGCTCTGACCCCACTGCTAAAACAAATTCTCAGGAATGTGGATAGGTCTTCACCCTTCCTGAGATCAGGAGTGCTACCTCATCCACGATAAATTCCCATTACAGTCAGTGGGCAAAGACCTAAGTTGCTGTCACAAAAGAAACACTTTAAGAGGATTGCATTTAAAATGCTAATTATAATACTTTCTAATGTCAAAACTAGACAGTAAAGTAATTTTATTCAATTTTAGACCACTCCTGGGACCCAGACTCCTCATAGATAGCTGAACCAGATGTGGTGGCGCACGCCTGTAATCCAGATACATGGGAAGTACAACAAAAGGATCACAGGTTCTTGGCCAGCCTTAGCAACTTAGTGAGGAACTCTGCAACTTTTAATGTTTAAAAATAAAAAAGAGTTGGAGTGTAGTTCAGAGGTAGAATGCTTCTGAGTTCAATTCCCAGTAGCGCGCGCGCGCGCACGCACACACACACCTCTAACCCTTAAACAATTAAGAGAAATAATTACCTCATTTGCATTTTTACTTATTTCATATGACTCTAGGCCTCATGTAGATAAGCCTGCAAGAAGGATAGAGAGAGGGGGAAAGTTTTAACTTGCAGATTCAGAACCCATAGCAAGATCTGCTTTGCAAGTAACATGGCTCATTAACAGGTGATATGGTATCCCAGCGTGGTAGCCCAGGCTTGTAATCCCAGTACGTGGGAGGCTGAGACAGGAAGATTGCAGGTTCCAAGACAGTCTCAGAAAAATAACGAGACTCTCATCAACCTTGCAAGACCCTGTTTCAAAAATAAAAAATAAAATAGGGCTGGGCTGGGTATATAGCTCAGAAGTAGAATGCCCTTGGATTCAATCTCAATCTCACAAAAAAATCTCCCTCCATCCCCCCCCCCCAAAAAAAAGATGATATGGTACTAACCACCTGTTACCTCTGCCAGTGTGAACAAGTTACCCTTGACAAGTTCAGCTATTCCTGGGCAGCAGAAGGAAAACATATGCTGCCAACACCTTAATATATTTCAAATTGCCTCATCAAAAGGGAGGGTTCTGGGTAGGTAATTGTATCTGCTGAGGGGGTGCCCATCAAGGACATTTTTTACTTGTGTCTTCTTAGAAAGTTCTATAACCCACTGTTCTTTTTGGGGGGAGGTTAGTAGTGGGGATTGAACCCAGGGGCATGTTACCTCTGAGCTACCCCCACAGCCTTAATTTTATTTTTTATTTTGAAACAGGGTCTCACTAAGGTGCAGAGGGCCTCACTAAGTAGCTGAGGCTGGCTGTGAACCTGCGATCCTCCTGTCTCGGCCTCCCTAGTACTGGGATTACAAGCGTGTATCAACACACCGGGCTTCAGTGTTTTGCTTTAAAAGTCAGTCAGATTTTTTTAATCATCATTTAATATTTTCCACTCTCCCAACAAACACTTTTCCACACTATGGGACACAACCACAGTTCCTGCCAGTAATGGATGGACAGTTGCTCTGGCAACAGTACAACAATCAAACTAAGGTGTATGAGAAGAGAAACTCAGATATCCACCCTGAATTCATGCTATATCATTTCAGTTAACAATTTCAGAATTAGGTCTACAGGGACCAGAAAGGTGGATGCTAAAGAGACACTGGCAATGGGTCCTGCTTAGGCACTTCAGGAAAAGCTCCACTACTGCCTGTTAAGGCATGACTTAGGTCCTGGGAGGTGGAACTCTCTCTGGAGACAGGCATGCTCTCCAATCTCCCTGCCTTCAAATGCTCCCAAAGAAAAGCCTGAGGCAGTCACCAGCCAGTCACTTAGCCAGAAGTGGTATTTTTGATGGGACATTTGGAAAAACACTTGGAAATTTCCGCTCTAGAATCTTCCCTTCTCATGCTGATTGGAAGATTGAAGCATAATCCAAAGAGTTCTATCTGCCAAAAGGAGGGTTAGTTCCAATGGTGGTGGTGGCAGCTCCTTCTTCTTCTTTGGGGGTGGTGGTGGCAGGATATACTAGAGATCAAACCCACAGGCACT
Source organism: Muscardinus avellanarius (assembly GCF_963383645.1). Taxonomy (NCBI): domain Eukaryota; kingdom Metazoa; phylum Chordata; class Mammalia; order Rodentia; family Gliridae; genus Muscardinus; species Muscardinus avellanarius. The sequence goes on from NC_137789.1 coordinate 123,147,739, forward strand.
CTTACCTTGTGAGCCATACCCCAGCCTTTTTTCTTTTTTCATTTTGAAACAGGTCTATTAAATTGCTGAGACTGGCCTTTAACCCGTAATCAATCCTCTTGTCTCAGACTCTCAAGTATTGGGATTACAAATATGAACCACCACACTGGAGTCCAAAGGCTTCCTGAACCCACATAAGGTGATCTGAATAGACACAAATGGAAGGATGCAGGCTCCCACATTAGACAGCCTAACACAGTCTCCACCTTTACAGGCTCTTAGATTTCATCACAAGGCACTAGAGAGCAGAGGCAACTCTAGTGGGACCTGGTGCCTCTCATGGGAACTGGTGCCTCCGTTTCCACATCTACATGACAATAATATAGGTTAATAACAGGATTAAATGAGACAGCATATATATAGGTAGTTCCTACAACAGTATAGCTAACACAGTAGAAATACTCAGAAAGGAATTTCAGATTTTGTAAATCATCTTAGCCACTTCTGAGCATGATTCAGACAAGGCCCATTCACCATCCTATCCAAACCCCTTGTCCAAGGGAAAACTTATTCCAGACACACAGCCACAGACTGCTTTTGAAATAGGAAAATATTAACATATATATCTAATTTATTAGTGAAATTATAATCTGAACAAAAGGCCCAATGGTATAGTCTATCTACAAACATTAGATAGTTTCTTTAGCTTTTTTACTCAAGTTAATTTCAAAGTCGAATATATAGGGTTTAAAAAGAAATATTTAAAATGTAAAAGCATTCCAATACAATGTTGCTCTTGATTCCATAAAATAGTTCATTCCCATGAATTCTGCAGTTTTGAAACAAACTGTAATAGGTCCATGAAACACCAACAGGAAAATTGTGTGTAGCTGGCAAAACTGTAGATTCTAAATCAACATTCTTCTTACTGATTTTAGGAAAATATTCCTCCCAGAGAGAAAGAAAAATGCAAATTTATGCATGTATACAGTCAAAATATCCCAAATGTTTTTACACAAATCTTTAACTTCCAATCATTATGCTCCTTTTCCATAAATACTTAAAATACTTTGGAGAAATTATATTGTAGATGCATAGAAACAAAACTTTGCTGTGGCAATCAATATGAAAAAATATATAAGAATATCTGTAGCTATTTATATTTTTAAAAATCTTTAGGCTTGAAAAGTCAAGAAATGACATTTAAGGTAAAGTGCGAGATTCCAAACATGTATAGAAGTATCACTTTAACTGTGAGTTTTTTACAGATATTTCCCACATATTTTCTTTTTATTACTATTATTATTATTTTTTTTTTTTTTTTTTTGGTGGTACTGGGGGTGGAACCCAGAGGCTTTCTACCTCCGGGCCATACCCCCAGACCTTTTTTATATTTTATTTGGAAACAGGGTCTCACTAAGTTGCTGAGAGCCTCACTAAGTAGCTGAGGCTGGCTTCGAACCCGTGCGATCCTCCTGTCTCAGCCTCCCAAGCGCGGGGATTACAAGCATGTGCCACCACGCCCGGCATATTTTCTTTTTTTTTTAATTTGGAAACAGGGTCTCCTAAGCCAGCGAGGATGGCTTCAAACCTGTGTGATCCTCCTGTCTCCGCCTCCCAAGCACGGGGATTACAAGCGTGCGCCACCACGCCCGGCTTTCCCACATATTTTTAAAAATGCAAATGACAAAGCAAATAGATTCAAAACTCAATTCTCAAACTAATGTGAAAAGATAACAGATAACATTCAGATTTCTCTTTGGAAACACCTATGAAATAACACCATTTTCTCCACTGAAGTAGAGCCAGCACTTCATTCTACAATCAATTAATATATATTAACATGTGATTTTTATGAAATAATCCAGTCACAAGCAATGACTCCAACCAACTCAGGAGCTTCCTTATTGTTCTATGTTGGGTTTTCCTCCCAGCTTTCCCCAGAAGGGTATTTGTGAGACCTACTGGGGAACAGGGGATTAAATGATCTTCGAGGTCTAAATATTTCCTTGAGATTTGGGTGTTAAACTGATAAATAATGAAGATTATTTATTTATTTATTTATTTGCAGTGATAGGAATTGAACTCAGGAGCATTCTACCTCTGAGCTACACCCCTGCCTTATTTTATTTTATTTTATTGATGGTACTGGGGTTCCTGGAAATCTTTCTACCCCTGGGCTACACTCCCAGACCTATTTTATATATTTTTATTTGGAAACAGGGTCTCTTAAGCCAGCGAGGCTGGCTTCGAACCTGCGCGATCCTCCTGTCTCTGCCTCCCAAGCATGGGGATTACAAGCGTGTGCCACCATGCCCGGCCTAATTTATTTTGAAGCAACATCTCCCTAAGTTTTGGGGACTAGTCTTGAACCTATGATCCTCCTGTCTCAGCCTCACAAGTACTGGGACTACAGGCATTTGCCACCATTCCCAGCTAAAATCCCCCTGTTACTTAAATAATTTTTCTACCTTTACAAGTCTAACATGATTTGAGATTCAAGATTAGAGTACTGTGGATTTAAAACCACAGGTGATAATCTGAGGGACCTGGCCTTTATCGTCTCCCTCTATGTGTCCCTTCTTCAATTTGAAAACTCAGAAATGATCCCAAACCACAGAAAAGTGTGGTACCAGGTGATTAATAAAGTCCTCTGAGCCAATGGGTTAATTTTCTGATTGTTATTCCTAAAGAAAAGGGCAGTAGACATTGAAACAAGAATGGACACAGGGCAAACGGAATCTCACCTTCTGAATATTTCTAGGATAATACTTTTCAGGTAAAGTCTCCCAAGTCCTCTTTTGCGTAATAATGAACCTAATATCTGATCTGCAGGGAAAACTCACATCAGAGACCTGCTGATTCAAGAATTCAAGTCCTGCCCAATTGGAATACAGCCAAACATTTCACGTTTCCTAATAGGAATTTGTCTGCAGTTTTAAAAGGAGCTTTTTTTTTTTTCTTTCCTTTTTTAATTGGAAGGAAAAGTTTGGGTGTTAACTAACATTTCAGAAAAGTCATCCTTGTGGCTTGCTGTGTTTTGTTAGATTTACAGTAAATACATAAGAGTAACAGGGGAGAGTGTCTGGGACACAGCCTTAAAAAAATAACTTCCCATTTCAAGTGGACAATTTCAAATGAATCTTATCAGCCTCTCTTTGAGATCCATCTCAACCATGGCATTTCATGGTGCTTAGGAGTCTCAAAGTGAAACCTACCCACCGGCGGAGGCAAGAGCTAGCTACAAGATTTAAAGGGCACAAAAAGATTGTCTCTTTCTCCATTAATCACTGTCTTTGGAAAAATCTCAAGTATTTTTAAACCATCCTATCTAAAACTCTAATGAGGAACTTCACCATGAGAAAGGCATGGTATCTTCACTCTCCACTACCTGCCTTCTGCAAACAGCACCGGGAAAGCAACCATACAGTGAGATTTCTGTTTGCCTTCTGAGGAGGGAAGATGGAGAGGCAGAGACGTTGGGATGCCAAAGCTGCTGTTCAGTGCCATCTGCTTTGGTTATGCCTTGGAATTACCCCTCATTATAGTAAATTGTATCAACTGTGTCTTTATGGTCCCCCTGGAGCAATGCTCCACTGTTCAAAAAGATATGAGTTTGATTGTGAGTGCAAATCCCAAATAAGGAAACTCTAGGCTAGTCCAGCCTTCTTTATTATTAGATGTGTTTACCTTATAAATATGCTAACAAAACAATAATAATGATTTCCTTGGAAAGCAACACTTCTGCCAAAATAAAATGCTTCAGAAATAGGAACAATATTGTGGCTCCATCTCCATCAGCCCTGAAGATTCCCAGGCTCCAGCCATTGGTCACGTGAGGCTGTAACCAGGCACTGCTGTAGCCACCAATTCTCCATCTTTCTGGTCTAATTCTCTTGCCACAGAAAAAGCCACCGACCCATTGGTCCACAGCCGCAGCTTGGGATCAGATTCTTTGGCAAGGAACTGCAGCTGGGCTTTTTTCATCCTTTTAACAAGTCTTGCAAAGCCAAGCAACACAGAACTAAATATCATTGAAAATCCACAGAGAAGGAATGCTGCGGTGTAGCTGCCAGTGGTATCTACCAGCCATCCTGCAACAAACAACAGCAAAATTATATTATTGACTTAAGAATGCAATTATTGTGCTTACCCACTCTCAAATCTAATAATTTGTAAGGATAATAACAATAGATTGCTAACTCCACAGCTATAATTTTGAGACAAAAAGCAGACTGACTAAAGATATGGCAACTGAGAAAAACATTCTATTTTTAGGGTATCTTCCAAGATGAATTGATTATTGTTATTAAATAAGTTCCTTGGAATGGTGTTATGTACTTAGATATCACACAATAAGTATTAGTTATTATTAACCCCATGAAATCTGACAGAAAAAGGTAAGAATTCACATTTTTATTGTGTGTCCTGTGATTTTAACATCATTCAAATTATTCATCCTGGAATAATGTATTTAGAGTGTTAAAGAGAATATAATTATGAAAATCAACAGGAAAACCAGGGCATATGATATGGAAAATATAGTCTGCAATGCTCAGAATCAGTGTGGTAGAATTGGACCTTGGCAGATAATTATTTTGGGGTTAACAAAAAGGTTTTTTTAATTCCTCTAAATTTGACTTACATGCCAACAAAATGTTTCTTCCTCTTCCTCACCTCCAATCCAGTAGTCAAAAATGGCATGTAGAAACTGTTAAAAGCCCCACAAAGTTTCTTGCAATTCAGACTACTTTTGTGTAATGTATGGTACTGGAGCTTAAACCCAGATGCCATCTAACTCCAAGCTATACCCCCAGCCGTGTGTGTGTGTGTGTGTGTGTGTGTGTGTGTTACCAGGAATGGAACCCAGGGGCATTCTACTTCTGAGCTACACCCCAAAGCCCTACTTTTTATTCTTTATTTTGAAAGAGGGTCTCACTGAGTTGCAAAGGGTCTCAGTAAGTAGTTGAGGATGTCTGAGAACCACAATCCTCCTGTCTCATTCTTGCAAATGCTGGGATTACAAGCCGGCACCCCCAGCCTTTTCATCAACCTTGCCTAGGTTGATGAGAGTCTCACTACTTGCTGAGGCTGTCCTTGAATCTGCTATCCTCCTCTATCAGCCAAGCACGCTCCACCATGCCCAACTTAAACGACTCTTCAGTATTTTAGCTATTACCTGAGTTCTTTGTGCATTTTTGTAGCAACAAATGGAAGATACTGAGTGGTAAGTTATCATTTTAAAGGTAAATAAATAAGAAAAGTATTACAATAAGAACTCACATTTTAATATTCTAATTTCAACTAGTAAATATAATGTCTGATTTGCCAAAAGAAGGCTGAGAATTAGACAAAGGATTCAGGAATCCCCGTTTTATTTGTGTCTTGTGACATATAATACTATCAGGCTGCCAGCATGGTAGCACATGCTTGCAGTCCCAGTACTTGGGAGGCTGAGACAGAAGAAAGATTGCAGGTTCGAGACCAGACTCAGCAACTTAGTAAGGCCCTCCATAACTTAGTGAGACCCTGCTTCAAAGTAAAATATAAAAAAATAGGGCTGGGAGTGTAGCTTGGAGATAGAATGCCCCTAGGCTAAATCTCCAGTATTTCAGAAAAACAAAATAATAATCAGGCTGTTCCGAAAAGTTAGTAAACTCTAACCTGGCTATGGAGGGAGAACATGGGAACATTCTGGGGTCAGTTTTCAAAAAGAAAGCACTAAATACATGATTCTGAGTCACAAAGTTTAATGAGGAATATTCCCCTGTGGGAGTCAAGCATCTATGATTTTCCCTTGTTTGCTGCTTTAGCACCTGTTGAAATTTGGAAATAATCACATCTGTCTATTCATAATAGCAGCTAAGAGCAGAAATCCCGCCCTTTTCAAAAAATTCCCTTCCCTCTTTATTGTCAAAAATCTAGGCCATTTTCCTCTTGCCTGTCTTCAGAGATCTTGCTCACTCTCTGGGTTTTCACTTAACAGGTAATATTCTGGGTCAGTTACTCCCAATCTTTGGTGCGCATGCACGCCATAAGAAAACTGGTGGAGCTGGACATGGTGCCACATGCTTGCAATCCCAGGACTTGGGAGGCTGAGACAAGAGGATTGTGAATTCAAAGACAGCCTTGGCAGTTTAGCAAGGCTCTTAGCAACCTAGTGAGAAGAAATAAAATAGGGCTGGGGTGTAGCTTGGTGGTAGAATCTGGGTTCAATCCAGAGAGAGAGAGAGAGAAATGTAGATTCCCAGAATTTACCCCCAAAGATTCAAATCATAGGCAGCAGAGTCAAGATATGTGTATTTCAAGGAGAGTATAGTAGTACTAGGGGATTTGAATGGAGAGGTCCCAGAATCTCATTCCCAAAGACACCACATGTCTAAACCACAGGCTTCCAGAAAGGAGAAACAAGCTCAGATATCTTGGCTGATGTATGACCTGTGCCAAGCACTATGCTGCTTACAAAGGCAAAGCCTGTTTGTTGAATTACTCATTTAATGTGTGCAATAAATATCTGTGGGATGATTTGTTTGATGAAGCTTTAAATTTCGATAGCATTTTATGGTTTTATAAACATTCTAGATGCTTTATTTGAGGACTCACCAAAATGTATATCCAAATCTGGCCTTCATCTAAAGCACATTCTCTAGCTGTTCTGTTGAGCATTTTTATCTATTTGCTTCAGGTGTCTCAATCTGTCTTAACTTTACTTTTATTATTTTGCAGGCAAAGTCCCTATATCTAATTTCCCTATTTCTTTCAGCCATGACATTGTTTACTAAGTCATCTTTGACTTCTTTTTCCTTTTATCCCCGTATGCTAAATTCAATTGATTTTTTTCCCAAATGTCCTCCTTGCCCCCATAGTTCAATTCCATTCCTGCTGCAGCAGCCCTAGTTTAGAGCTTTGATAGTTTGTGCCTGAACTAGTAAAATGGAATATTACCCTCTGTCCTAACTCACTAGGTCATGTACTAGATCACATTTTCTAAAATGTGCTGTTCATCATTACCCCTTTACACAAAAACTTTACTACTAACCACAGTCTCTGAAAAATATAGAACCAAGCTCTTCTGCCTAGCACTGCAACCACCCCACTATAGCTGGGTGTGGTGGTGCTCACCTCTCATCCTGGTATTTGGGAGGCTGAGACAGGAGGACCGCAGGTTCGTGGCCAGCCTTAGCTACTTAGTGCAGCCCTCTGCAACTTAGGAAAACCCTTTTTCCAAATAAAAAATAGAAATAGGTCTGGGGTGTAGCTTGCAGGTAGAAGGCCCCTGGGTTCAATCCTCAGTACCACAAAAAATAAAAACTATAAATAAAAGAGCTGAGAGTATAGCTCAGAGATAAAATGCCTTGGCATTAAATCCCTAGTAACACATGAGAGAGAGAGAGAGAGAGAGAGAGAGAGAGAGAGAGAGAGAGAGAGAGAGAGAGAGAGAGAGAGAGATAGAGAGAGAGAGAACGAACACACCCCCACTGGGACACAGCACTTCTCATTTCAGGTTCACTGCCCACTGCCACTGTTGCAATTCTGTTCTCTCACCAAACTTTCCTCTGAATACACCCTGCTAATTTAGAAGTCTGAACAGCTAGCTGGGTTTGGCATCACATGCCTGTAATTCTAGTTTTGGGGAGGCTGAAACAGAAGGATCACCAGTTCAAGACCAGCTTCATAAATTTAGTGAGACTCTCAGCAAACTAGCAAGACCCTATTTCAAAACAAAAAATGTAAAAAGGTGTGAGGATATAGCTCAGAGATAGAACGCCCCCGGGTTCCATCCCCAGTACCACACACATACACAAAAAATGAAGTCTAAAGTACTTCCCCATTCCATGACTCCCATCATTAGGATGGAACGGAACTGACACCTGATTTGGGACTTTTTCCTTTCCAGGTAGGCAAAGGTCCCCACTTGGTTAGGAAAAGATCACAATGGAATATGGGTAAGACTGTAATTTATTATTATTATTATTTTTTTTTTTTTTGGTGGCTCTTGCATCTCTGTTCTCTTTCACTATTTCCCAACTTCTCTTACCCATCTTCCTCATCATCTGTGATGTCTGTGTGTGTCTGTGCATCTGAACCTGGGTTTACTCTTTGCACATCACTATGACAAAAGTGCTCGGGGGACTCTCTCGGAAAGCTTACCTGCAATGGGCGGGCTCACCAAGTAAGGTATTGCATGAAGGAAGTACACCACACCAAGTGCTGATGACAAAGAGGAGGTCCCCACGATCTCTGTGGTCACTACTGGGATCAAGGTCACATAGGCTCCATCAAAGTAGCCAAAGGTACAAGAAAAAGGCACAAGGAGAGGGAGACTTTGAAGCATTGGGAGGCAGAGATAGCAGAGCCCATCTAGTCCCACGGCGAAGAGGTAGCAGACGTACCGGTAATTTTTCAGACACCTGTGGATTTGAAGAACAGGAATGAGTGTGGGGTGAACAGACTCTTTAAAAGAGCTCTAGAACCACAACCACATGGTAGAAAGCACTGCACTTAGGTACAGGGATGGCTTCCCCATTCCACGTTATCTATGCCATCTTCCTATCTTTCTTTTAGCATGTGCAAATGCAAGAATTTATCTCCTTAGGGAGCATCGTGTGGTTGGAAGAATATGTGCTCTAAAATTAGGAAGGTTGAAGGTTAAGATCAGTTTTCTCATTCACTACCTGCCTAACTCTAATCTCAAATTCTTTCACTATAAAATGAGGTTACTGCCGGGCATGGTGGCACATGCTTGTGATCCCTGTGCTTGGGAAGCTGAGACAGGAGGATCGCACAGGTTTGAAGCCAGCCTCAGCTACTTAGTGAGGCTCTCAGCAACTTAGTGAGACCCTGTTTCAAAATTTAAAAAAATATAAAATAGGTCTGGGAGTACAGCTTGGAGGTAGAAAGCCTCTGGGTTCCACCTCCAGTACCACCAAAAAAAAAAAAAAAAAAAATGAGGTTACTTATAAAGTTCCTCTAAAGATACCTGTGAGCTGGGTGTCATGGTGCATGCTTGCAATCTCAGTATTTGGGAGGCTGAGAGAAGAGAATAACAGGTTCGTGGCCAGCCTCAGCAATTTAGTGAGGCCCTCCACAACTTACTGAGAGCCTATTTCAAAATAAGAAGTAAAATAGGGTTGGGGGTGTAGCTAAGAGATAGAATGTCCCTGGTTTCAACTCCTAGCATGAAAGAAAGAAAGAAAGAAAGAAAGAAAGAAAGAAAGAAAGAAAGAAAGAAAGAAAGAAAGGGAAAGGAAGGAAAGAAAGAAGATGGATGGATGTCAAATAGTATGTAGACTGTCAGAAAATTAATAGTTTGAAGCTCTCTACTGTATCTAATGCTTTTACATATGTTATCTACTGGTATCTGGCACATTAGACATGTTGTCCACTGGTATCTGGTAGATGCTCAGTAAGCCAAGTAACTATAGAAAGGGGAACCGGAACATAAAACCATTAAAATGAATTACCAGAGATGATGAAGGTCTTACATGAGGACTAAGTCTGATTTCAAGACTTTCCTGAGGCACTTCCATTACTTTTCCCCTCTACAACTTTAATTTCATCCATGACACTAGTTGTTTCAAAGACTCTTACAATGTCAGCTCTAGCAGTTTATGTTTTATAACTGTTTTACTACTCCTGGCCTCACTTGAGCCTCACATAATGGTAGGAAGTTCATAGAAAACTATTGCTTTGGCACATCTGACAGATGAAGAGCCTTGGGGGTCTGAGGAGAGGTAATATTCCATAGATCACAGGGGCAGAGTTACCCCAAGAACTTAGGTCTTCTGTGCCTCAAAATAGAGACCCCTCCTTCAGACCTACAACAAGCTGCTTTTCTTTGAGTTCCTTGATTGTACAGAAATCTATTTGCATAGGTTTTCCCTAATTAAAAATGTGGAGAGGCTAGGCATGTAGCTCAGTGATAGAGAACTTGCCTAATATGCATGAGATCCTGGGTTTCATTCCTGGCACCACAAAAAGGGTAATTAATCCTAAATATTATATTAATAACACCAGAGAATGGCAGTTGCATCTGGATTCGTTACCAAAGACAATTTGGGAGAAGTCGTATGATGATAGCTCTCCTGGATCATAGCTCAAATGTAAGGAGTTTTTCATTTAGGAGACTGAGCAATTTGCAGACTTCAATCAAAACAGATTAGTGTCAGCAGAAGAAACTACTTAGAATTATTATTATTTTGGTTTCTAAGCCCACAATATGATGAAAGAGTTTACTATTTCCCTATCAAATAAAAGTATGTGGCTGCAGATAATGTATTATTCTGGTATCTGATCCCTGGTTCTGCCCCTCTCTATATTGCCAGCCAATCTCTGTGGTGGTTCAAAAAAACCACTAAAACTGTAACACCCAGCCAGAAGTCTTGAGGACTTGACTGACTTGTCAAGGGGATGGAATTGAGGGCTTGAGGACTGACTTGACTGCAGATGGAATTATATCTGTCACTAGAACCTGCAATTTAGGCAGACTCACTATCCTAAACCATCTAGAACAAGTGTGGCCAACTTAAGGCTTAGTCCAGCCCATCACCTGTTTTTGTACTACCTGTGAACTGAGAATCTAAAAATAGTTGGGAAAATCAACAGAACAATATTTTGTGACATATAAAAATTTTAAAGGAGATTCAAACTTCAAGTATGCACAAATAAAATCTCATCAGAACAGAGAAACTCTTATCTTTTATTTATTCTTATTTTTTATTATTTTTATTATCTTATTTATTATCTTATTTTTTATTATTTTGGTATTGGGAATGAAACCTACAGGGGCATTATTCCTCTGAGCTACACCCCCAACCTAGTTTATTTTATTTTATTTTATTTTATTTTGAAACAGGATCTCACTAAGTTGACAAGCTGGCCTCCTATCTGCAATCCTCCTGTCTCAGCCTCTCAAGTACTGGGATACAGGCATGCCCCACCATGGCCTGTCTCTCCAATTTGTTAATATGCTGTCTATGCTGCTTTTGTGCTAAAACAGCAATGTTGGGCAGTGGTGACAAAGATCATACAGCCCATGAAGTAAAAAAAAAAAAAAAAAAAAAAAAAAAAAGAAAACCTTTTACTGTCCCTTTACAGAAAAAGTTTTCCAACCCATCGTCTAGGGAGTTGCCTTCAGATCCTAAACACCTGTCAACCTTCTTCAGTTCTAGGTATTCTACAGGGTACAGGAGTGAGAGGAAACTCAGCGCTTGAAGTCCCAGGGAGGGGAACCAATTGTGCTTTCATGGATTTTACCTTCGGTCGGTTAGCCATCCAAATGTGATATTGCCAACAATGTCGATCACCCCAAGTATGGACATAAGAAAAGCAGCTTGCTGGTGACTCACTCCGACACTCAAAGCATAAGGCACCAAGTACACAAAGAGGGGGCTGCAACCGTAAGCCATGAACAGAACAGAGACGGCTAACACAACAAAGTCAGAAGTCAGTAGGAAGCTGTATTCCTGCTGCAGAGAGCAACAAAGGCAGGTCTGCGCCCGTTCTTTGGTCAAAGGCGAGTAGGGGGATGCCCGCTTACAGTCTTCTCTCTGAGTTTGACACACATGGTTCTGTTCTGGACTTGAGTGGTCCTCTTTAAGAGTAATTGGCCGCATCAAGGCACCACAAACACAGAGATTCAAAACGAAGCCCCCAAGAATGAGCAGTGCTCCTCGCCAGGAAAACTGTTCGATAAGGAGCTGGACCACAGGAGCCAGGATGAAGGTGCCAATGCCACTCCCTGACAGGGCGATCCCATACGCAAGGGCCTTCCGCCTGCTGAAATACTTGCCAACCATGGCTATAGCCGGAGAATAGCAAAGTGCAAATCCAAGACCTGGGAGAAAGAGAACTCCATGAGTGCTGGTACACCGGGGGCAGCAGTGAAGACACGGTCTCCGAAGACAATATGCGGTAAAGAGAAACCCACCGTCTGCTGAAACCACTCTAGAGCTGATTTTTATAGCAAGCTAAAACTCATTCTTCCCTCACCGCTCATCCATAATTTGCAAAGTACAGAATATATATGACTTTCTTCTTAGGAAGAATGCCCTTAAAGGAAAGATGACTTCTGAAGTAAAATGAAGAACTCCAATATCATTATATAAATGACACTGGGATTTACAAAAATAAATAGATAAAAAAAATCTGAATAGTGCTGTAAAAGATCTAGATAATTGCCTCAATTTTGCACTGCCTGTGAAGACACAGGACTGATAATCTGTACCACTCTGGAATTTGGACTGAAATAGCATATATTGACTCCATGAAAGTTCCAGAGTATGGGAACCATCATGTCAAGTGTATACAGAAATAGAGCAACCTGAAAAAAAAATATAATATCCCTTAAGGTGAGCAGAAAGATGTGTTTAGTCCAAAAAGGTTTCTAAAGATGTTCAGCTTCTATTACTTTTTTTTTTTGAGGGGGGGTATTACTGGAGATTGAATTCAGAAGCATTCTAACTCTAAACTTTATTCTCAGCCCTAATTTCTTTTTTCTTTTTTGAAACAGGGTCTCACTAGTTTGCTGAGGGCCTCACTAAATTGCTGAGGCTGACCTTGAACCTGTGACCCTCTGGTTTCAGCCTCCCCAATACTGTAATTACAGGTGTGGACCACCACACCCGTCCTTCTATTACTTTTTAAGTATGATTTCATGGCATCTAGAAGGTCAGAGAAAAGGGGAAAAATCGCCTTAGACCTCGGCTTCCATCTGCAGTGCAAGGTGCTTGGCAATCTAGAGTTGCCTGGACTGAGGGTTTCTGGACATGGAGCTTCCAGTGCTAAAGCCAGAACAATCCCTGGTAGACTGGGACTGCCACCTCAGCAGTGAGGGTCCTCGAGTTACTAGAGGTGGACATAACTTCTTTCGTTTGACAGAGCTAGATTTCTAGCCTCACGGAAGGCCACATCCTTTGTTGGCCTGATCTACCTTACCTGTATGACTCCCCATACACACCCCTCTGACTAATGAGCAAACTGCCCCTCAAGTCCCCCTGACCGCCCTCACCACAATATTCCCAAGGAACTTCCTCTTAAAACTGTAAGCCCCTACTTGCTGGAAAATGATATTCGTTACAAAGCAAGAGCATCTCCGATTAAACACAGATGGTATTTTTAATGTCTTGGCAAAGATAGTGAGAGAATGACCATTTGCTGACAACTTGCATTTCGCCGACTCCCGGCTCCTTCCTCTGGAGTGTGGACTCTCAGCTACACACTGATGCCGAAGAGAAAGGCAGCAGCTACTTTGACCACCTGGTGGGTGCATTCCCACTGGGGTAGCGCCATCACATTTCCAACTCTGTTTAGCTGCTAGGAGGGGACACATGATCCAGGGCAGCAAAATGTCTTGTGAACCACTTGCCCTGCTGCTATGCTGGGCCATGGCTGGTTGGGGTGGGGTGGGACAAGTGGCGTACGGCACCCTTACCTGTGAGAACTCCCAGACTGAGGTAGAGATGCTTCAGGCTGGTGGCAAATGAGCCCACGATGAAACCCGTAGATGCAAGCAAGCCGCCCAGCATGATTCCCACTTGGCAGGACAAATGGTTACTGACCGCACTCCCAAGCGGAGCTTCAAAAACAATAACAAAGTGGGTCAGCAGAAGGGCCTGGAGGGCGCCGTGAGGCGGCTGTGGGCTTGCCGACCTTTCACCCCACTAACTTCATGGCTTTGGAAACTGAGGCCCATAGGGACTTGTCTGTTGTCACACAGAGAATCAACAGCAGAGCCAGAACAGAACCTGCTTGGGTCCTGCCTAGCATTTCAGGCTCAGTCATAATCCCAAGACTTTAGGGTGTTGTTTTGTTATTGTGTTGTTGTTACTGTGTGTGTGTATGTGTTTGTGTGTGTGTGTGGTATGTTGGGGGTTGAACCCCAGGGGCATTCAATCTCCAAGGTATACTCCCAGCTCTATTTTATTTTATTTTTTATTGGTGCATTATATTTATACATCATAATGAAGCAAAAAACTTGTGTAGCCATAAATGCACATATCACCCAGACAGCCTCTATTTTTTTTTTTTTGAAACAGGGTCTCAGTAAGTTGCTGAGGTTTGGCTTCAAACCCATGATCGTCTTGTCTCAGCCTTCCAAATACTGGGATTACAGGTGTGCACCACCATGCCCTGTTTCTATACAATGATTTTATTTATTTATTTATTTATTTATTTATTTATCTTGGTACTGGGGACTGAACTTATAGTCATTCTCCCTCCAAGCTATATCCTCTGTTCAATTTTTTATTTCTTATTTGGAAACAGGGTCTCACTAAGTTTCTGAAAGCCTCGCTATGTTGCTGAGGCTGGCTCTGAACCTGCGATCCTCCTGTCTCAGCCTCTTAAGTACTGGGATTACAAGCATGCGCCACCACCCCCCGTTAGGGTGTTTTTACAACAGTGAATTCAGTTACATGTCATGTGCATGAGGATGTTTGATGTCGTATTGATCATACACCATTAGCAATAATGATGACAGTTAATTGGTGGAGAAAGAAAGTGGGCGGCATATGTGTCGAGCAGTGTCATGCAGCAGAAGGGCAATGAGAGAGCTCACAGATACATTCTATAATCCAGCCCTGCTTTGGGGCTTCCAGACATGTTGTGGATAAGAAATCGAAGCCCAGAACGTCTACGAAAAATGCTCCAATGCACGGTGTGCGTGTGACATTTCGGTTGGCCTCACTGTTTGCTGGTTGCCAGCAGTCTGAGTTATGTAGACCTCAAGGCTTAGAATTGAAATATTTGGCTTCTGACAGTGACCCTTCTCAAGGCCTCACACATTTACTGGGAACATCTTGGTCATTTAAGGCCATTTACTCCTCTTTGGAGTGATTGCAAATATTCTCTAAAAGATAACAATGAGTGAAATAAGCCCCAATCCAGGCTCCCCTAAGAAGGACGAACATGGCCTCTTGGTGTGCTGATACAAATGCTGTGACTAATAACATAACCCTGAAAACCAAGTAATTGTTAAAGGGGCTATGGGCTACAAAACCCAAATATGGTATTTCTTAATCCCTTAAGACCTTCTTATCAGTTGAGTCAACATAGCCTTCTTATGAAATCTGCTTTTAGTCAGAGAATTGCTCAAAAAATAAAACAAAATATTTCAGTACAACTCAAGTGATTTCTGAGTGTGCAAATGTTTTTCCTAATAATAAATGAGTCAGTATCTAGAATGGAATCATTAAAATTATTACAGGTTACTGAACAATATAGTGTTTCTCCTGTGCCACTGAGACACAGCCTGAAGAGATTAAAAAAAAAGTTTTCTAAAATACTTGGAACTCATCTAAATGAAAGGTTTGAGTGTAGGATGCAAACAGACTGTTCTGATTTAATCTAATCTTAAGAGCTCTCTAAGAAACCAGTTTGATGACTTTAGATTTAAATACATAAAAAGAAAAATAGCAGTTTATTGACATCTTCCATACATGTATATGCAATGCTGCTTTCCATGAATATCTTGAAAGCCCTACATTCCCTAAGGAGCACTTCTGAGGTTTCTTGAATGAAATTATAGCCATAGTGAATACGTCTAGCCCCTGATTACACAATCCTAACCTGCCCCAATTTTTGGCTATGCATGAAGATTTATGCATGAAAAGATGAGGTCTGTGAGCCAAATTCTGAGCCCTCTGGGAAGGGTAGAGAATGTGAACTAAGACTTGAGATGTAGCGTTTAAGAAAGTCACAAAGGTTCATTGCTGTTTACATACAGGAGGATGAGGAGGTAAAAGCCAAGCATATACTACATGGTAAACTGCTCCCCAAGTCAGGACAAGTTTTATGATGTGTAGGACCTCTATATAGAAGAACCAAATGGCATGTGTGTCCTTGTCAGTGTATCAGTGGCCTCTTCCATCTGACGTCGGCCAAAGCCATTAATCCCAAGAAAAGATTATAAAAGATAAAAGATTATAAAAAGTCTGGTTAGGTTTGGCTAAAGGTAGGATTGGTTGATATTTTAATTGTATAGGTAAGTCTTAGCCAATTGTTCACATCATCCTTCTGCTTGAAAAAATTGGTGATCAGAGTCATTGTCCTCTGACCTTATTAGAAGGTCATTGTCGGGTACCATTCAAGAGTAGCCAGTAATTGTCTGTCCTGGTAAGTGATACTCACCACAGAGCATGGTCATACAATCTACGATGGAATGGATCCAGGCTGTTTGTGCATAATCCTGAGCAAAGTATGTCTGGAACTCCACAAAAAAAACTGAGATGCATCTGAAAAGCAAAATGCAAGGCATGTCATACAAAAGTGGATGAACATGGCACTGAACCAGAACTTAAATGTTTTGGTTCAATCAATAGAGTGTAGCTTAGAGGTAGAATATGCCTGGGTTCAATCTCCAGTACCACACACCCCAAATAAAATGCAAAAAAAAAAAAAATATGAGTCTTCCGGGAAGATGGCGACCGAGAAAAGCGGGGCTTAAGAGCCCCGCTAAAAACCAATCTCCATTACCACAAAATCAGCACCTTTCATGGCCAGAAAACACCATCACCAGAAAAACAAAAAAATCACCAGGCTCCAGAGAGAAAGCGGACTGAGAACAGAGCTCAGAGCCACAGAGGAGATACACTGGCCTCACGCCCGAGGACGCGGCAGCAGCGTCATACTGCCGGCGGCAGCGGCGAGTTCACCGGACGGCTACAGCAAGCCAGGTGAGCTGCTGTGGAACAGCCAGGCGGGATTTTTCAGCACAGGGTGCATCTAAAGCTCCCAGTGGCTGAGCTCACACACGCTGCAGGGGCTCAGAGTGGAACTCAAAACCAAGAAGAAATAAGCCAGCCTCATGGCCAAGGGCGTGGCAGCGGTGCCATATTGCCACCGGCGGCAGCAGCAGCGAATTCACCGAGTCCAGTACAGCTACATCTGCAAACTCAAGAACAGTGAGTCAAATTGCGGGCCCCAGAGAAGAAATCCCAGTACTGTACTCCCAGGGACTTGACCCAGTGGGGGAGTGGCGGTGGCAGAGATATCACACCATAGGAGAACGCCCAACCTGGCACCCCCAATAGTTTAAAGCAGCCTCTATCGACTCCCTGGGTCGGAGACTCTGTGATAGAACCCAGTAAAGGAGTAGTGGGGTCAGAGATACCACAGACTCGAGATCCAGAGCACCTTAAGTGAAGTCGTAGTGACCCAAGGGAAGAACCCAGAGAAGGCACAAACTTCCAAAATCATGGGAAAGAGGAATAACACTGGAGCAATGAATGCCCACAACCCCACAACATCAGAACCTGATAAAACAGAAATTCAGAGATTTCTAGAAGATCAAATCAGGAAAATAACTGTAGAAATAATAGAGGTGCTTCGAAAAGAACTCAGAGAGAGCCAAAAAGAGATAAAGGATGCAATTAATGAAGTAAAAGCCTCAATTCAAAGCACAAACAACCGATTAGACCACATGGAGAACAGAATCTCGCTCTTAGAAGATGATCATTCCAAAAATGAATGCATAGTTTCTAATCTAGAAAAAAATATCCAACAGCAGGAATCTGACATTGAAGAAATATGGGCCCATCTTAAGAGAGCTAACCTAAGAATAATTGGAATAGAGGAGGGAAAAGAAAGTGAAACCAAAGGGATCAACAATCTCTTCAAGGAAGTAATAGCAGAAATATTTCCAAACATAGAGCAAGAGGTTGATACACAGGTCCAGGAAACTTATAGAACTCCCTTTAGACAGGATCACAGAAGAGGATCCCCACGCCACATAATTGTCAAAATGACCAATGTGGAAGCCAAGCAAAGAATCTTAAAGGCAACAAAAACAAAGGGCCAAGTGACATTCAGAGGCAAACCAATTAGAATCACTCCAGACTTCCCAAACCAAGTCATGAGAGCCAGAAGGGCTTGGAGTAACATATTCCAAACTCTGAAAGAAAACAACTTCCAGCCAAAAATTTCCTACCCAGCAAAACTTTCTATCAAATTATATGGGGAAATAAGAAGCTTCCATGACAAACAGAAACTGAAGGAATTTATGTCTTCAAAACCAGCACTAGAGAAAATACTCAAAGAGATTAACTACAAAGAAGAAATAGGTAACACACACCAGAACCAGAGAAACAAGATATTCCATCCAACAGACAACTAAGATTGGTTATCTGTGGAGATCCATTATTTATGTTAGTCTTTTACCTATCTCTAAATGGTATTGTTTGCCTTTATTGTTGTTAATTTTTAGGATTTCTAGTTGGAATATTAATATACCTTCAGATATAGCATTTGGAAATATTTTATCCCATTCTATTAGTAACTTTTAACTCTGTTTACATTGTCTTTGGATATACAATTTTTTTTATTTTTTAGGGAGTTTGTATACTCTTCTGTTGCCTGTGCCATTGAAATCATATCCAAGAAATCACTGCCAATTTCAATGGTGTGAGGTTTTATGACCCAGATTTTCTTCTAAAAGTTTATAGTCTTAAGATTTATATTTAGGTCTTTTATTTATTTTGAGTTAATACTTGTATATGGGATTAGGTAAGGGTCCAATTTTATTCTTTTCCATGTAATTATTATTTTTCAACAATATTTAGTTTAAAGATTATTATTTCCAACACCAAATGTTCATGGAAACCTTGTCAAAAATAACTTGACAATATAGGGAAGAATTTACCTCTAGGCTTTTATTTAACTCCAATGGTTTATATATCTGCCTTTAGAATAGTACTACACTGTTTCAATTATTGTAGCTTTATATGGTTTGATATCAGAAAATATATATCTTCTAGCTTTGTTCTTTTTCAAGATCGTTTTGGGTATCTAGAATCCATATTCCATATTAGGATAGATTTTTTTCTGAAAAATAAATATATAAATATATGATAGTTTCACCTAAAAAAATAGAAAAAAAATATTCTCTGGTAAGAAAGAAAGCAAAAAGAAATATTGAAATGTTATCTTTAAGTCATCAAAAGCTTGGTATCAGACAAATGAAACTGTTATGTGAGATTATCATTTTTAATTTTGGATAAATTGCTATAATACTAGATGTCAACCACTAAGCCAAGCATGGGAAGGAGGGATGGGGAGAGAATGGGGTGGGGATCGGGTGGGGGCTGACTGGGTGATGTGTGCATGTATGTCTACAAAAGTTTGTATCCCACTATGATGTATAAATACAGTGCACCAATAAAAAAAAAATATATATATATGAGCAGTCAAAGAACACACACACACACACACACACACACACACACATACATTTTCACAATTGATGTCTTCAGAAATAGAATGAAGCCAATTTAGTAGATAAGACAAGCCAGGTCATCTTAACAAACCAAGAAAATCTCAGCCAGACATGGTGATATTTGTCTGTAGTCCCAGCTCTCAAGAGGCTGAGGCAGGAGTAGCCCCCTAACTCCAGGAGTTTGAGATCAACCTGGGAAATATAGTGAAACAAAAAGAAAAAGGAGGAGGTGGGGAGGTGATCCCACTTACCTGGTGACTGCCCGGGTGCAGATGGTAACAAGGAAGCAGCCAGCCACAATCATCCAGCCCCAGCCTCCATCCGGAGGGGAGGTAGACCCAGCTCTGTTTACTTTCGTCATGTTGTCAAGGCTTCGTCTTTTTTTCCAATTTATTCCAACAGCAGGTTATGATGTAGGAACAGCTTGCTGCCCAGGGACTTCCTGTTGGCTGTCAAAGTTGGAATAGAATGCTACCTGGCACATGAGTTACTGGCCATCTAAAATCAAAATGGGGACATATTTGTACTTTTAATACCATGTCCAAAGGTGGATTTTTTTCACTTGGTAAGAAATTATTATTACTTTCTTCTGAATGCCCTTACATCCCCACCGCCCTTGGAGAACCAGGCTGCCATGTTGAAAGCTGCTGATGGAAAGAACCACTTGGGAGAGAACTCTGACAGCAACAAACATGCAAGCAAAAAATGAAGCTCTTAAGGGTGTTGTTTGGTTGTTTGGGTTGGTTTTTACCAACATCCCAAGTGAGCTTAGAAGCAGACTTTTCCCTAGGTGAGCCTCCAGTCAAGAACACAGTCTGGCTGATACCTTGACTGCAGCATCGTGAGGCCCTCAGCCAAGAACCCCACTGAGCTGTGCCTGGATTCTGGCCCCAAAGACACTGAAAGGAAAAATATTCCATATAATTGTCAAAATGACCAATGTGGAAGCCAAGCAGAGAATCTTAAAGGCAACAAAAACAAAGGGCCAAGTGACATTCAGAGGCAAACCAATTAGAATCACTCCAGACTTCCCAAACCAAGTCATGAGAGCCAGAAGGGCTTGGAGTAACATATTCCAAACTCTGAAAGAAAACAACTTCCAGCCATAAGGTACTCTTTGACATGTCAAAAAAAAAAACTTCTCAGTTACAGTTAAGGACAATTCTTTAAGGGGCAAAGTAAGAGTTCTGACATACTTTTTCTATTAGATCAAGCAAATTAGTTGTTGATATAATTTAACTATTATTGCAAGAAAAAAATCTTAACATTAATTAAATGAAACATCACAATAAGTATGACAAAGTATGTATTGTTTAGTGCACATAGACTATGAACCCCCTGGTACTTTATAAACAAACCAAAATCTATAATAAGCTGTATGCTGAATTTACGTTAAGACCACAGTTTTCTCAAGAAAGTGGCTCAAAATAGAATTTGGGGAAAGTGACAAAGGAGGGTGAGTATACGATTGAAGTTTATTATAAATCCATCAAAAGTCTTGGAAGAAGCCAGGCATGGTGGTGCATGCCGGTAATTCCAGGACTTGGGAGGCTGAAACAGGAAGACCATAGGTTTGAGGCCAGTCTTAGCAACTTAGTGAGGCCCTCAGCAACTCAGTGAGACCCTGTATCAAAATTAAAACTTAAAATAGGGCTGGGGGTATAGCTCAGAGGTAGAACACCCCTGGGTTCAATCCCTAGTTCCACACATATACCAAATATATGTATTGTAAAAAATATTTATAAACTAAACTTACTGATTTGATTAAATAAAATATATTACTGGAAACAATAATATTATTAATTACTGGATTGGGAAAGAGTAATAATCAAAATACTAGTCTTAGACTGGGTGTGGTGGCGCACACTTGTAATCCCCGTGCTTGGGAGGGAGGTGGAGACAGGAGGATCACGCAGGTTCGAAGCCAGTCTCGCTGGCTTAAGAGACCCTGCTTCCAAATAAAATATAAAATAGGTCTGGGAGTGTAGCCTGTAGGTATAAGGGTTCCATCCCCAGTACCACCAAAAAAAAAAAAAACAAAACAAAACAAAACAAATACTAGTGTTAAAACAAAATCAACAGTACAAAGCTACCATTTGCAGAGCATTTTTTTTTTTTTCTTGCAGTACTAGGGATTGAACCCAGGAGCATTCTACCTCTTATCTACACCCCCAGCTCCATTTTTTATTATTTTAAAACAAGGTCTCAGTAAATTGCAGAGGGCCTCACTAAGTAGCTGAGGATGGCTGCGAACCTGCGATCCTCCTGTCTCAGCCTCCTAAATACTGGGACTACAAGTGTGCGCCACCATGCCTGGTTTGCAGAGTATTTCCATAGGCCAAGATGCTATTAAGTGGCATTAGAGACAGTATCTTATTTAATGCTTATGTGAACTGTAGAAGGTGGGTATTGTTATCTCTATTTTACAAATTAAGAAAGTCAAACTAGAGAGATTAAGTAGTTTGTCCAATCACTATGAACACCATTAAGCAGCAGAAATAGGATATGAACCTTGATCTTGTAAGGCCACTTTTCCTAACCACTGTCCTACACAGCTTCTATCATCTACCACTTCTCCTTATTCCTTGGTGTAATTTTGTAAACACCTTTTTTTGGGGGGGTCAGGGGGTGCCAGGGATTGAACCCAGGGACATTCTACCTCTGATCTATACCCCAAATCCTATTTTCAAATGTTGAAACAGGGTCTCACTAAGTTGCTGAGGCTGACCTCAAACCTGCAGTCCTCCTATCGCAACCTCTCAAATTCTAAGGTTACAGGTGTGACCCCTGAAGGCAGTTTCTAAAATGGTAGCATTGCATTTCCCTGAAACATGCATGGAGATTACTGATTTGATCCGCCATAAAATTATCTCTGCTTTCAAAGCAAAACCAGTCTTCCAAAGGAGTCTCCCACACTGGAGGGCTCAGGTCAAGGCCCTCCAAAGTATAATTCCGCATCGTGGATAAGTAGTTTTAATAGTCTCCTTCATTCTTTTCCCCAATTAAACATTCAAAGAAAGACTTTATACAACCTACCACATTTGCAAGCTTTGTTTTCATCTACAGAGCCTAGCATAGCAGACAGAGGTGCCTGGCCACTCAAAATCCACAGCTCGTCCCATCCTTCATCCCGTCCCAGCCCTGGTTTGTTCAGGTTATCTATTAGCTCTTCGTCCCATCCTTCATCCCGTCCCAGCCCTGCTTTGTTCAGGTTATCTATTAGCTCTTCGTCCCATCCTTCATCCCGTCCCAGCCCTGGTTTGTTCAGGTTATCTATTAGCTCTTCGTCCCATCCTTCATCCCGTCCCAGCCCTGGTTTGTTCAGGTTATCTATTAGCTCTTCGTCCCATCCTTCATCCCGTCCCAGCCCTGGTTTGTTCAGGTTATCTATTAGCTCTTCGTCCCATCCTTCATCCCGTCCCAGCCCTGCTTTGTTCAGGTTATCTATTAGCTCTCTTTCCAGCCACCTATGCTTCAGAGAAAGCTGGCCCAATCCATCGTTTCAGGGAATAGGCTGTGGCTGGCAGTGACAAGTGAAGTAACATAGCCAGTGAGCGATGAGGGAAAATCCTCCAGGAAATGCTGCCGAGCTCTTAAGAAAAGACAGGAGCCCAGGTGTGGTGGTGCACACCTTAATCCCAATACTTGGAAAGCTGAAACAGGAGGGTGGCAGGTTCAAGGACAGCCTTGGCAACTTAGAGAGACTCTCAGCAACCTAATGAGGAGATCCTATTTCAGAACAAAAAATAAAAAGGGCTGGAGGCCGGGCTTGGTGGCACACGCTTGTAATCCCAGCATTTGGGAGGCTGAGACAGGAGGATGGCAGTTCATTGTCATCCTCAGCTACTTAGTGAGGCTCTCTGCAACTCAGTGAGCCCCTGTTCAAACTAAAGAATAAAAAAAAAAAAAATAGGGCTAGAGGTGTAGTTCAGGGGTAGAATGCCCCTGGGTTCCATCCCCAGTACCACAAAGGGGGGGGGGGGGCTGGAGGTGTATAGCTTGGAGGCAAAATGTCCCTGGGTTCAATCCCCAGGATCACACACACACAAAAAAAAAGTCACAGGAAAGAAACAAGCCCCTCTTCTTCCTGTAGACATTTTGAACACGGACATGATACCTGGAACCGCACCAGCCACTTCTTAGCCATGAAGGAAGCTAGTGTGAAGACAAAGCTGATAAGCCAAGGTCAAGGCCAAGACCAGGGAACAATGAAAAGAACTTGGGACCTTAATGACATCACTGAGCTCCTGAATTAGCCAATTCTGAAGCCACACAATCCAACCTGTTAGGGAACAGTACATTACAGTGATGGTTAGAGCTAGGGAGAGTTCTGTTACTTCCGCCAAGAGAGTCTAAATGATCTATATTCCCTCAGACAGTACGGGGCTGGAGCCAGCTCCAGCTGCAGGTCATCTTTATAACACATTCAGACGAGTTGATGGCTTAAAACTAGCGATGCTGGAGTATTCACACCGCAGAAATCCCAAGCTGTTAAACTACACTTCAAAGTTTGTATATGCCCCTAGAGAACCACTGTTAAACATTCACTGGCACAACACTGCAACCGCAGAGTAACTTAAGGTGCATTCAGTAAACATTTCTAAGAAACATGAAGCAAAGCCAAAGAACTAAGAAATAATTTGAACATTTGTTATGAGCTGGCAACTTAATCAGAGCATTATCTTTTGAATGGCTAATTTGCCAGGCTTCTAGGTTAGGGACTGACAAACTAAAGCCCTCAAGCAAAATGTGGCTGCTGCCTCTATTAGTAAATAAAATTTACGCCGGGCGTGGTGGCGCACGCTTGTAATCCCCGCGCTTGGGAGGCGGAGACAGGAGGATCACGCAGGTTCGAAGCCAGCCGCGCTGGCGTAAGAGACCCTGTTTCAAAAATATAAAATAGGTCTGGGAGCGTAGCCCGGAGGTAGAAGGGCTTCCAGGAACCCCAGTACCACAAAAAAAATAAATAAATAAAAAAATAAAATAAAATAAAATAAAATAAAATTTCACTGGAACGCATCCAGAGCCACTTACTTACGGTTGTCTTTGGTAGCCTGCATACTGGCAACAGAGGACGCATGCCTCACAAAACCTAAAATATTTATTCTCTGGCCCTCTATAGAGAAAGTTTGTGGATGCTATTATGTAGCCCTGAAATGATTTCAAATGCATGCTGTCTTAGTTTGGAAGTGTTTGCTTTTGTTTTGTCTTAACATTCTGTTTAAGGGTGCAGCATCTTATCAGACCCCGTGTGTGGGAAAGTAGAATGAATGATCCCTCCTTTTGCCGATGTGACAGCAGGCCTTATCAGACACCCATAAGTGAGTTATTGATCTTAAACCACTGGTAGTTTTCTGTCATTGTTGTTAGTCAGCTTTGGGTCCTGTGATTGCCATACCTGAAAAGAACAATGTAGAGGAAAGGAAGATGTGTTTGGGCTCACAGTTTCAGAGGTTTGGTCCATGGGCGGCTGTCTCCAAGGCAGAGACATCTAGGTGGCAGGGCATGGGGGCGGGGTGAAGTGGCTCAGCTCATGGCAGTCAGGAAGCAGAGAACAAGAGAAGGGACCAGGATCAGATGTAGTTCAAGGCCACACCCTCAGTGGCCTATTTTTTTTTTAACTACGCCTTACCTGCCTACAGTTACCACCCAGTAGGTCAAATTATTAGGCCATCAATTGAATTAATCTACTGATGAGGGCTGAGACCTCATAATCTAATCAGTTCACTTCTGAACATCACCGTATTGCCTCACATTGGCTTTTGGAGGGACATTCAACATCTAAACTATGACCATTGCTATAACAATTACTTGAGACAATCAACCATCAAGAGGTTTATTTTGGCTCATAGTTTGGGGGTTCCAGGTCCTGATTCCATGAACATATTGCTTTTAGGCCTCTGAAGGGAGGTGGGAGCAGCGCATCATGGTGAGTGTATGTGGCAGAGCAAACCTGTTCATCTTGAGCCGAGCATGGTGGCCCACACTTGTAATCCCATTACTTGGGAAGCTGAGACAGGAGTTCAGGTTCAAGGACAGCCTCAGCAAGTAATGAAAATTACTGTTTGTGGACAGCCTCAGCTACTTAGTGAGGCCCTTTGCAACTCAGCAAGACCCTGTTTTAAAATAAAGAATAAAAAATAGGGCTAGGAGTGTAGCTTAGAGATAGAATGCCCCTGAGTTCCATCCCCAGTACCACAAAAAAAAATAAAAATGTCCATCTTGTGGTGGAAAGTAAAAGAGAAATCATCCAGGGTCCCACAGTCCCCTTCAAGGGCCTGGCTGGGATGATCTGAAGACTTCCCATTAGGCCCCCTTTTCAAGATTCCACCACTCAAGAGAACCACGGGGCCAAAACCAAGCCTTTAACACATGGACCTTTGGAGGTCACTGAAAATCCAAACCATAGCAACTACTGAATTTCAGAATACATGCAAACCCAGCTGAGCATGGTGGTTCACACTTGTAATTCTACTACTTGGGAGGCTAAGAGAGGAGGACCACAGGTTTACAAACAACTGGGTGAGGCATGCTGCAATTTAATGAGACCCTGTTTCAAAATTAAAAAATAAAATAAAACAGGGCTAGAGATGTAGCTCAGAGGTAGAATGCCCTGGGTTCCATCCCCAGTACACACACAAAAATAAATAAATAAAAATAGGTAAGTAAATAAAATACATATAGATGTAAGGGTTTGACCAGACATCTGTATGTATGTGTGCGTGCATATGTGTGTGTGGGGGGGGGTAGGGGGGTACTGGGGATTGAACCCAGAGATGTTCTACCTCCAAACTACACCCTCCCACCCTATTTTATTTTTTTTAATTTTGAAACAGAGTCTCTTTGAGTTGCTGACAGACTGACAAAGTTGCTGAGGCTGGCCTCGAACCTGCAATCTACTCCTCTCTCAGCCTTCTAAATGCTGGGATTACAGGCGTGTACCACTATGCCCAACCTGATCCGATAGTTTAATAGCTTAGGCCATGGCTGGACTACACTCTGCTGGCTGCTTCCAAAACTCGAGAACTCAGGGCATGACAGGGTGATGTTCCATCCACAGTGGGGCTTTGAAGGCTTGCTCACCAACACCAGCACTGCCTCTAGCTACAAGATCAAAAGATTCTGGGCTACGTTCCTTCATGCCAGCTGTTAGCTTGAGCCAAGGGGCAGCATCCTCGTTTGGATAAATTCTGTACTCCAGCACTGCCCTGTCCCTGACGACCCAGTCTGTCTAATTCCTGTGCTGTGTAACATCATTCCTGCAGGTGCCTAGAGGTGATGAGATGTTCAGTTTCTACCTATATGATACAGCCATAGCCATACATGAGTTACTGTGTGTGTGTGTGTGTGTGTGTGTGTGTGTTACAGGGGATTGAGCTGCTCAGGGGCATTCTACCTCCAAGCTATACTCTTAACCCTATTTTATTTTTGTTTTGAAACAGGATCTCTCACTAAGTTGATGAAAGTCTCACCACTTGCTGAGGCTGTCCTTCAATCTGTCATCCTCCTGTGTCAACCTCCCGAAGTACTGGGATTACGAGTTTGTGTGTCACATTTGTGGTTTGCTTTATGTTTACAAGGCTCTCTCTTCCAATAGGACTAATATTCAGGGTGGAGCCTGCATACAAATACACATGGAATAATTCACCAATTGAACACAGCAGCTACCAAGTGACAAGAAATGATAGAAATTATTTAAAAAGTCAAAATTTAGAAACTGCCAGGCATAGTGGCACATACCTGCAATCCCAATACTTGGGAGGCTGAAAGAGGAGGATTGCAGGTTAGAAGACAGCCTCAGCAATTATGTAAGACTTTTAGCAACCTAATGAGACCCTGTCTCAAAATAAAAATAAGCTGGGCGTGGTGGCGCACACTCGTAATCCCAGCATTCTGGAGGCTGAGACAGGAGGATCGCAGTTCACAGACAGCCTCTGCAACTTAGTGAAGCCCTCTGCAACTCAGGGAGACCCTGTTTCAAAATAAAGAATAAAAAATAGAGTTAGGGGGGTATCTCAGAAGTAGAATGCCCCCGGGGTTCCATCCTCAGTATAGAAAGAAAGAAAGAAAGAAAGAAAGAAAGAAAGAAAGAAAGAAAGAAAGAAAGAAAGAAAGAAAATTTAAGAAAGAAAATTTTAAAAAAATAAAATAGGGCTGGGGGTGTAGATTGGAGGTAGAATGCCTCTGGATTCAATCCCCAGTTACAAACAAAACAAAACAAAAACTTAGAAACGTCTGCCTTAGCATAGTGTCCCGGTCTCCTCTTAATTTTTTCCCTTTAGATAATTCCCAAAGCCAAGCTGCTTTCCAGCATAAGAATAGTCTTATGATTCTCCCTAGTGTTATGACTAATCTACCTGCCCATAATGTCTAGTAAAGGACATTGTCCTCAGTGGCTCTGCTGATTGTTATTAAAGAACACTGGGACAGATGGTGCTGTGTAAGAGTCCTTTTGGAAAGCAATGTAATGCAATGGATTAAAGATTTGAACATTATTCATATTCATGGAACAACCATTCCATTTCTGCCAAGCTATCCTAAGGAAACAGTTTAGAAGAAACAACCGCTATATGCAAAAATAATAGCTGCATTATTAATGATGCATAAGACAGAGACAATTTAAATGCTCAACAAATGGGAAGTGTTTGTAGAATTATGATACATTAAAAACATAGAATGGAATGTAATCCTTCAAAATTATAAGCAGGAAGATAATATTCTAATGTGAAAAACACTTCTGATGCAACATAAAAGCAGGAAGATTGTATAAACCTTGTGACAGAAGCCATACAAAGTTGATGTAAAAATTGTTCGCTTGTGACTGTCACAAAAAGCATAGAGAAGCCAGGCGTGGTAGCGCACGCCTGTAATCCTAGTGCTTGGGAGGCTGAGACGGGAGGATCACAGGTTTGCAGCCAGTCTCAGCTACTTAGCGATGCTTTCCACAATTTAGCAAGATCTTGTTTCAAAATAAAAAATAAAATAGGGCTGAGAGTGCCGCTCAGAGGTAGATCACCACTGGGTTTAACGCCCAGTACCACACATAAAAAAAAGAGTTTAATATGCAAAAGGTAATATAGTTGGGCTGGTATCATTGTTATTATGCATCTCCAAAACTGTATTAAATGCCATTTTTTGTACTGGTGGTATATGTATTTCATATTATCATATATTATTTCATATATTATCAAATATGGATACAAAACATCTCTTTTGTATGGCTTCTCAAGGACTAAAGGTAACCATACCTCTTATTGGTGTTGCACATTGAAAATGAGGTGATCACTTAGCAAAGGACCCACGGGAAGCACCGAGCCCCCGGCACAATAAAACGTTCCACTTCTTTACACAACTATTAAGCAACTTTAATTTTTACTTTGCCTCTGCTGAACCCAGATGGTTCTTTTCACTCGTTCCAGCTGAGCACCCTATCTCCGGCATTCCCACATTTATTAAAACCAATTTACATGGAAATCTCAACAACTATTATTGCATAAATGGGAATAAAATTTAATAATGTTCACTACAGCAATCCTGATGAACAAAGGCCTGGTGTGAGTCAGAGTCAACCTGGGTAAAACCACAAAACAAAGGATATTCTCAGAAGATCCCCCCGGGGGCATCACCTCTCTGAAAACAAGTGTATGCAACTCTGCTGTTCACAGGTCCTCATGAAACTCACACTTGATCCCTGCAGCCCTGAGAGATAAACCGTATTTTCCCTTGGCGGGTTGCACTGCCGGGCAACTGTGATCCCAGTACTTGGGAGGCTGAATCAGGAGGATCGCAGGTTCACCACCAGCCTCAGCAAGTTAGTGAGACCCTCCTTACCTTAGAACCTGTTTCAAAATAAAAATAAAATAGGGCTAGGGGTGTGGCTCAGAGTAGAATGCGTCTGGATACAATCCCCAGTATCCAAAACATAAAAGTCTCTTTTACCCACAGTGAATGGCTTCATCTGAATGCAGATGTTAAGAAGTACCCCTGGCTGACTTTGGGTGGCACACTTGCCCCTCTGCCCTTGGGCTGTCATAATGGCCATTGGCATTTCTGTCAACAAACTATCCAAGCAATGCTAAAGCTGAGTTCCTATTCATATTCTTCTTTATGACCACGGCTTAAAGAAGAGGGCCTTGCCTCCCGGGTGAGCACAGAGAGGGGTTGCTGCCCAGGAAACAACACATGGGAGCGTCTCTCAAAACAGACCGTCTAATAGGTTTATATGTATTCAGAAGTGGGCACAGGTGGACAAGGCGAACCCCGTTTCCTGCAGACTTCTAAGAAGCCTGAAGGTCCCCCTTCAACATTAACCTAAGCATCCTGTAAATAATTAATCCACCTGGTATTAGACAAATACAATGGGAAAGTCACTTACTGAGTTAATAGTGTACCTAGAACTGCAGGCAAAGGAAGCACTTATTGTCACGCAATTTCTCCTTTTCCTAGTGGGCCTTCACTTTATTGTATTTTGACATCAACCACTAAACTGTAATTGTATTCTAAATCTTATTCTGGCTTCAGAAAAACTTTCTGAAACAAAAGAAGTTCTCTACTATGACTTCCTGCTAAGATCACTTTATGGTGCAAGTTAGGCTCCCTACCTGTCCCTCGGCTCCTATGCAGCATAGGAGTGATCTCCTGTGTTCCCAAATGAGACACAGAGGATGACTCAGAGATAAGAACCAAGGCCCTGGCAAAGGAGAAAGTGATTTTTTGGCAAACATGCGGAGCCATGGGAATCTTGGCTGATCCTTAAGACAGACGATAAAAAAGGTGGGAAATTTCTCCATCCCAATCATATAGAGAATGCAAACTCCAAGTTCAACCAGCACCAGACAACTCAGCACAGCACACAGTGAGGACCGAAGCCAAGTCCTAGATGCTAGCAAGGTGAGTTCCCCTTGATTGTGCAGTCCAGGGGACCAGCAGATACCCGGTGACCAGTTGCTAGGAGAAAGTCTGAACAGGATCATGGGAACTCAGGGGACAAGGCGGGACCTGTAGGGCTACCACGTCCTCCACCATCACCACAAGGACACATGTGTTCTCCCCCAAACCAGACACTCCTACAGGGATAAACTCCAGAGAGGGAAGAAACAACCCTAAGATTAATATTGGATTTGGCTAAATAATGTGCAAAAAATGACTGAGCTTAGCTGAAAAAGATTAAACTTGTAAAGATTGCTAAATACTTTTTAAATGAACGTATAATTTTAAGCCTATATTGCAAAATATTTGACAAATGTACACACTCGAACATTTTCATCACTTCCAAATGTTCCCTCGCATGCCCTAAAAATTAATCCTTACCAACCTCAAGACCAGGATACTACTGATTTGCTGTCAATATAGAGTAGTTTTGTCTGTCAACATTTTCATAAAATCCAGATGTGGTGGTGTACACCTGTAATCCTAAAACAGGGAGACTGAGACAGGAAGATCACAGGTTCAAGGACAGCCTCAGCAACTTAGACTCTCAACAGGCTAGTGAAACCCTGTTTTAAAATAAAAAATAAAGCTGGGTGTGGTGGTGCACACTTGTAATTCCTGCGCTTGGGAGGCAGAGACAGGAGGATCGCGCAGGTTCAAAGCCAGCCGTGCTAGTTTAAGAGACCCTGTTTCAAAAATATAAAAAATAGGTCTGGGAGTGTAGCCCAGAGGTAGAAGGACTTCCAAAACCCCAGTACCACCAAAATAATAATAATAATAAAATAAAAAATAAAAAAGGGCTAGAGGTGTAGCTCAGAGATAGAATGCCCTTGGGTTCAATCTGCAGTATCACCAAAAAAAAAAAATGTTTTGATTTGTTTTATTTTGTTTTCATAAAAATGGAATCACATGATATGAGGTATTTTGTTTCTGGCTTCTGCTGTTGATAATTTGGAGGGGGTTGGGGGGGGCTCTTGGGAAATTGAACCCAGGGCTTCATGCGTGCTAAGCACACACTCATTACTGAGCTACACCCCTACCCCTCGTGATAACACTTTGAGATTTATCTGGTTGATTTGTGTATCTGTAATTGATTCCCTTTTGTGTGTGTGTGGTTCTGAGGATGGAACCCAAGAGCATTCTACCTCTGAGCTACACTCCCAGCCCTATTTTTTATTCTTTATTTTTACACAGGGTCTCACTGAGTTGCAAAGGGCCTCACTAAGTAGCTGAGGATGCCCAAGAACCATGATCTTTCTGACTCAGCCTCCTGAATGCTGGGATTACAAGCATGAACCACCCACACCCAACTTCGATTCCCTTTTATTACTGAATAGTATTCTGTGTTATAAATATACTATGATTTATTCATTCATTCATCTGTTGATGGACATTAGTATTGTTTCCAGTTTTAGACTATTATGAATGAAGCTTCTGCAAACATCTAGGTATAATTCTGTATTCTCTTGTATAAGCCTCTAGGAATAAAATTGTTGAGTCATATGGTAAATGTATATTTAGCTTTCAAAGATACTCCCAGACTGTTTTTAAAGGTGGTTATTTATTACTAGTAACACATTAGAGTTCCAACGGCTCCTCAATTAATATAATCCTGGAATTGATAGTGTGTTTAATTTCAGTTCTAGTGAGTGAATAATAGTGTCTCACTATGGTTTTATAATCTGCACTTCCCTTTATTCAAAAAACTTTGTACAGAGCCTACTCAAATATTATGCCCTGTTTTATTGGATTGTGTTTTTATTATTGAGATATAAGAATTTGTTATATGCTAGATGTAAATATTTTGTAAACATAGGTATTGCAAATATTTTCTCTCCTTCTGTGATTTGTCTATTCATTTCTTAGTGGTGTATTTTGAAAAGATAAGCTATTACTTTTGATTAAGTGACATTTATAATTTTTTCTCTTATAGTCAATTTTATTTCCCTATATCTATAGTAAACAATTAGAATTTAAAACTACAAAATAGCACAGAGAGAAATTTGTAAAAGCCTAAAATAAAAAAAACAGACAAAGATTGAGAGACAGACAGAAACCACACTCATGGATTAGAATATGTGGAAAAGTAAGCCAGGTGTGATGGCATACATCTATAATCCCAGCACTTGTCAGACTGCTACAGGAGTACCACAGGTCCGAGGACAGCCTCTGCAAGTAGTGAGACTCTCATCAACCTAGCAAGACCCTGCTTCAAAATAAAAATAAAATAAGTATGGGAGTGTTGCTTGAAGGTAAAATGCCTCCTAGATTCAATCCCTACACAAAAAAGATGTGAAAATGTCATATTTACCCAAGTTTATAGTTCCAATAAAATCCCACCAAAATTCCAACTGTCTCCTGTCTCTTTTTAATAAAAAAAAAAAATAGTAAACCGACTCTAAAATTTATGTAAATCTGGGCATAATGGCACATGCTTGTAATCCCAGTACTTGGGAGGCTGAGAGAGGAAGATTGTAGGTTCAAGGCCAGCCTCAGCAACTTAGGCCCTCCATAACTTAGTGAGACACTGTTTCTTTTCTTTTTTTTTTTTTTTATGCGGGTCTGGGGATGGAACCCAGGGGCATTCCACCTCCGAGCTACACCCCCAGTCCTATTTTTCTATTCTTTATTTTGAAACAGGGTCTCACTGAGTTCTAAAGGGCCTCACTAAGTAGTTGAGGCTGGCCTAGAACCACGATCCTCCTGTCTCAGTCTCCCAAATGCTGGGATTACAAACATGTGCCACCACGCCCAGCTGAGACACTGTTTCAAAACAAAATAATAAAATAGAGCTGGAGGTGTAGCTCAGAGGTAGAACACTCCTGAGTTCCATGCCCAGCAGCACACACACATACAAAAAATGTTATATGAAAATTCAAAGGATCTATAAAAGTCAAAATAATTTTTAAGAGAAGGAACAAAGGTTAAAGACTTATATCAATTGATTTCAAGACTTATTCTAAAACCAAAGTAATCTAGAAAGTACAATCTTAGCATATTAGATTAGCAGAACAGAACAGAATTCAGATACAGACCTACACACTTAATAAATCTTGAGTCTCACATCATATTATGTACAAAAACTAACACAGAATGGGTGGTAGATACAAAAACAAAAGCAAAAGCTATAAAACTACTAGAAGAAAACAAAGGGAGAATCTTCATAATTTGGAGACAGACATAGATTTCCTAAGAAACAAACAGCAAAATGAACTCCCCAATTTTGCCTTTATTTAAAATGGAGGCTTGTGAAGAAGTTAGATTTAGTATAGCAACAAAGAAATTATAATATTTCTAAATGAATCCTGCTGTGGTCTTTGGAGTGGGAAGCTACTTTTTGGGGTACGTCATTTGTCGCCCTTAGGATGTCCCATTTGAAGCTCTTTTATCTAGATACTCCTATCTCTGTAGATACAAGAAGAAATCATATAGATGCTATTTCTGATCACAGAGACTCAGTGTCCTCAGTTCTCATCTGTTTGGCTGAGGATTGCCTGGTTTTCAGAGTCCTCAGTAGAAGCCATGTTCAACCCACACACATGACTTTTTTTTTTTTTTTTGCCAAATATCAGCCTCTCTTCAGCCATCATGTTCATTCCCCCTACCTATGAGAGTACAAATTTCCTTCAGTTCACACAAAAGATCAGGCTTTAAATTTTTTACGTGTCATTTCTTTTACCTTCAAATTCCTTCCTTCCCCACTTCCCCACCTAACTTTTCTATTCCTACTGCTTCAATCATATCCACAATGCAAAGCAGCCATCTCCCTTTCCAGGCTGACAGAGGTCTCTGCACCTGCATTTCCTTACCACTGGTGTTGTCTGCTCTCCTGTCTCTCTCCACCACTGGACTACTGGACTGTTTAACTGCACAGACAGAAACTGTCCTCCGACATCTCTTTCCCCAGTTCTCATCACCATCCCCAAACTCACACACACACACACACACACACACATACACACACATGTGCATACACACACATGCACACACACACACACACACAACCTGGTACAGAATAAGCATTCAATCAACTCCTAATAAATGAGTAAAATGAATTCCCCCTCACCGGGGAGAATGCCCTCAAGTCATAAGAAATAAATTAAAAGCATAAATAACAGTCACTAGCTTTAAATGGCAACTCCGTTGACAGAAACCTGAAAAGCACTTTATTTTTACCAGTGAGGTCTCATCTGTAGACATAAAGCAAAGAAAATAGACACTACCACTAAAAGAGTATTTAACACAACCAGCTTGCCTCTCTCTAGGGTGCTCTGGGGTGCACACTGGAGCACAGCATCCTCATCGTGAGTGTACCCTTCTGCCCTTGGCACTCAAGCCTGGCTCCTGGGCCAGAGAGAAAGCCACAAAATTAATAATAATAATAATAATAATAATAATAATAATAATAAATACCCACAGTTACTACTGAGGGGAACTTACTCTAGCAGGCTCTGAATTCACTGTGATCCATGTCTTATTCCATTTTAGTTTCATCCCAACCCATGAGGTAGGTATTATAATCTCTGATTCCCAGATAAAGAAAGTGGTGCTCTACCAAAACTCTCCCTCAAGTCTGACTTCAAAGTGTATGCTCTTGCTCAGGGCAGGCCGTTATCTCTCCTCTGGATCCTCAGCTGCATCATGATGGAGACCATAATTACTATGTTTCAACACTGTGCTTCCCACACCTGCAACAGTGCCTGGCATTTGCTTGCTCAGTGTTGTCAACTGTAAGCCCCTTGTGGATATTCATGGCGAAGAATACCTCTCATCCCAGTCCTTGGCATTTTATTACCCCCTCTAACCAAGAATTAAATGTTTGTTCATACCCCAACCCAGGACTCAAAGCCCCATTTAACATTCTGTTTTATGGCTAGAAAACACACATGATCCAAGTATATTAAAGGACCTTAAAGGATGGTTTCCCAAGTATGGTGTGTGTGTGGGGGGGCGGGGGGTATTGGGGATGAAACCCAGGGGCTTTCTACCTCCGGGCTGTACTCCCAGACCTATTTTATATTTTGTTTGGAAACAGGGTCTCATTAAGTTGCTGAGAGCCTCAATAAGCTGCTGAGGCTGGCTTCGAACCTGTGCGATCCTCCCGTCTCAGCCTCCCGAGTCCTGGGATTACATGTGTGCACCACCACGCTCAGCTTCCAAGTATGTTATATGAGAGAATGCCAACGCTTTTCTGCAAAGCCTTTAAGGCAGTGTAGCAAAGTACTCTAGCTGGTAGCTTTGCAGACTCCTATCCGGGGGACAAACTAATTTCCAAAAGGACTAAAGTGAGAGGAAATTATAACCCCCCCCCCATCCAGGTCTGCACAGTCTCTGGCCCAGGGACCAAACTATTTTGCCCACATTAGAGCCTTTGGATCTTGAGGGTGTCTTCACCTGCATATAGATTTATTTTTGTTGCCTGATGACATTGCACATGGGTTATGAAAGTAATATTGTTTTTAGGTGAACAAAAACTAATAATTCACTTTTTTTTTTTCTTTCTGCTTCTCTCTGCTTAGTCCTCAAAAAAAACCCTGGTAATGGGAGTAAATAATTACTGAATTCAACCAGACATTTTTGGATGTCTGTCAGGGACCTTTGGGCACTAAACTGAAGCTCTGACCTTTGCTTAGGAAGCTGCCAAAGTGTCTACATTGTGTGTGATATTTTGAGGCTAGGAATGCTTTACATAAGACTTGGAATAAACATAAACAGAAAGAAAGAAAAGGTACAAGTTGTGATTTACATAAGAGTCAAAAGTGTAGAAAACAATTTTTTTTTTTTTTGCAGGTGACCTCCACACTATACCCCCTACCCTATTTTTAATTCTTTATTTTGAAACTGGGTCTTTCTGAGTTGCAGAGGGCCTCACTAAGTAGCTGAGGCTGTCCGCGAACCTCGATCCTCCAGTCTCAGCCTCCCAAATGCCGGGATTACAAGCATGCGCCACCACCCCCGGCTTTAGAAAACAAAATTTTTGCCCACCCTTTCAGCTCTTGATTCATAGAGCCCTGATTCTAGACAACATCAGAAAAATACTTCCTTCTGCCAGGCATGGTGGTGCATATCCGTAATCCTAGAACTTGGGAGACTGAGAAAGGAGGATCACAGGTTCACGGCCAGCCGGAGAAACTTAGCCAGGCCCTCAACAACGTAGTGAGACCATTTCAAAATAAAATATACAATAGGGCTGGGGATGTAGCTGAGACATAGAGAGCTCCTGTTTTCAATCCCCAGTATCACACACAGAAGAAAGGGAGAAAGAAAATAAAGAGCTGATGCTCAAGATTTACATGGTTCGATTACTAAGTTTTTATGTCTAATTCAGGAGCCTTGCAGGACTCTTTGATTCTAATTTTGCATTCTAACAGAGCATGGAATTATTAAGTCAGATTATGTTATGTCCGAGGCTTCTTTCTTGGCCACAGAGGAGAAACTGGGGGCCTGGGACGCATTTCACGGCGTCTTTTTGTTAGTCAACAGAAAGCCTATTATTGAGGAACAGCGGTCTGTCTATACCACAACATGGTCCTCACTCTGTAATCACTGAGCTCCGCCATGTTGTTGCAACAGGAGGGGCAATGAGTCAAATATTTCAGTTGGCTAGAAGTTAACCCCTAGTCTGCTGGAGCACTGTGGTGCTGGCGGGTGCAGGCAGCAGTGTGTGTGGCACGTGCACTCCCTACGAGCAGGGACCCTGTGGCTCCCTAACACCACTCTCCCTACAGTGTCCCTTGTGGTACCTGGGAGAGGACAGGCTGGCAGTGTGGATTTTCTGAATGAAGTTCCCTCACTTCTCAAATCACACGGGGAGGGAGTACAGGAAGTTTGAGCCCTGGCAGGTGAGAAATTACCCAGGCTTCCTCTGCTCTGTGTATCCATAGTACCCAGCCTCCATAGAGCCTTAGGTGAATACAGCTCCCTGGGACACAAGCGCACATCTGGCTCCTGGCCGCAGACAGGGCCTAACCTGGAAACAGAACCATTCTGCCAGGGTTCCCCTGTCCTCGCTTCTGCAGAGTGGCCAGGAAGGAGTGTGGGCTGCCAGAGGGCTCACCTGCAGAGCCTGGCCAGCGGCCCACTGTCTGCCCCACATTACACAGGCCGTCAAATTCCACAGGCCCTTAGAGATGTTTATTTTTGTGTTTGGTCGACTCTGCTCACTGCTTGATCCACAGCAGGTCACACAAAGGACAAGGTGTTGCCAGAGTTGAGAATGTCGTGTACTCTTTTTCTTTCTTTTTTTCTTTCTTGTAATATTTTTCTTTCTTTTTTTCTTTTTTGAGACTGAGGATATGAATTTCTTACTTGAAATGAAAGAGTTAGAAATAGTTTTACAAAATTCTCTTTAATAGTGGCTGGTTGTCCTTGTTCCGATCCTGATACAAATAGTTACGACAACCAGTTCATTGAACCCAAAGAAGTTTGATAAACCTGTAACAACAAAGGCTTTGGGACCGATTCCCAACTTCTTCACATGTGAGGACAATCTATACATTTAAAAAATATGTCCCTAAAGCCGGGCGTGGTGGCGCACGCTTGTAATCTCAGTACTTGGGAGGCTGAGACAGGAGGATCTCAGGTTGGAAGACAAACTCAGCAAACTAATGAAGCTCTCTGCAACTTAGTGAGACCCTATTTCAAAATAAAAGAATAAAATAGGGCTAGAAGTGTAGCTGAAAAGTAGAATGCCTCTGGCATCAATCCCCAGTATAAAACACTCACACACACACACACACACACACACACACACACACACACACACACACACACTGACTCTACCACTTGTTTACTCAGTGACTTATTTACTTATTGGTTTATTGATTTATTGATTTGTTTGCAGTACTGGAGATGGAACCCAGGGGCATTCTACCTCTGAGCTATACCACAAACCCTATTTTTTATTCTTTTATTTTGAAACAGGGTCTCACTAAGTTGCTGAAGCTGGCCATGAACCATGATCCTCCTGTCTCAGCCTCCCAAGTACTGGGATTACAAGCGTGCGCCACTCAGTGACCTTTTTTAGACCTGCCCTTGCCACTTAGTCAGCGGGCTCCTGTTCAGTGTCTCGGGGCCTCCTTTCCCTTACCTGGAGGATAGAGCCATGTATAGCACCTACAGCTTTCCCACGATTCCATGTAGTGGGGGCTGCAGTAGAGTTACACTTTTTGACCTTCTCCCTTTTCTCCGTGATATGAGTTAATATCTGATGATTCATTGGGAGAACCAGTTGTGCGAGCTCAACTCTGCCCTTCCCTTCCTTTTTTTTTTTTTTTCTTCTCCTAAATGTGGATACCTTTCTAAGTAGAGATCACTCATCCTTCTCAGCAGGTCCATGCTCTAAATTAAATAGGGGCGGATGCTTTTACAAGGGGCTGCCAGCGATTGAGACTTAGGTAAGTCTTTTCTACGGACGAACATGAACAAAGTAAAGTTTTGCATGTGTATGTGTGGGACTGGGGATTGAACCCAAGAGGATATTCTACCTCTGGGCTACTCCCCCAGGTCTATTTTATTTTTTAATTTACTTTCTAGTTTTATTTTTTAGTAAACAGGGTCTTGCTAGGTTGCTGAGGTTATCCCTAAGTTGCTAAGGCTGACCTCAAATCTTTGGTTCTCCTGTCTCAGCCTCCCAAGTACTGGGATTACAGGTGTGCATCACAACGCCTGTCTGGCTGGTAGTTCTAATCCTTATGATCAGAATTATCAGCGCTTAAGGTGTCATTTTGATCTCCATTGATTTGACACCTGTTTCTACCTCTAAATTAGTTTTGAACTTAGGAAAAAGATGAATGCTTCTTATTGATCTTTTCAAATCCCAATTCCTACCTCATGGATATATGGACATTAAATGAAGTAGCCCATTTCATGTCACAAAGCATAGGACCTGCCCATAGTGAATGTTCAAATACACACTATTAATATGTTGTGTTATAGATGGCTTCCAGGAGCCTGACCTAAGGAATAAAGAATTTAAAATTTCAAGCTGGGCGTGGTGGTACACGCCTATAATCCCAGTACTTGAGAGACTGAGACAGGAAGATTGCAGGTTCAAAAACAGCCTCAGCAAGTAGACTGCTCAGCAACCTAGAGCCCTGTTTCAAAAAAAATAAAAATAAGCTGGGCGTGGTGGTGCACACTCGTAATCTCAGCGCTTGGGAGGCTGAGACAAGAGGACCGCACAGGTTCAAAGCTAGCCCCAGCTACTGAGTTAGGCTTTCAGCAACTTAGTGAGACCCTGTTTCCAAATAAAGTATAAAATTGGTCTGGGAGCATAGCCCAGAGGTAGAAAAGCCCCTGTATTCCACCCACAGTACTACAAAAATAAATAAATAAATTAATTAATTAAATTAAATAAAAATAGGACTGGGGGTGTAGCTCAGAGGTAGAACATCCCTGGGTTAAATCTCCAGTACCAAAATAAATAAACTAATTAATTAATTAAAAATAAAATAAAATCAGGCTGGGGGTGTGGCTGAGAGGTAGAATGCCACTGGGCTCAATCCCTACTTCCAAAATAATAATAACAATAATGATAGTAATATGTCAAAAACCTATGATTATTATGATTTTTTTGTATCAGGATAGAGTATAAACCGCCAAAGAAGATGGGTCACCATTCTCCACACAGAGGCTTCATGTAGAGGCATTTGCTTGTGTCTGAAGCTGGGTGTGAAGTGTACTGAAGGAGTGTTGCCCTTAGCAGTTCTTAGAAGAGGCCCTCAGACTGCGGTGCAGCTGAAAATAGTAACATAACATGGCTTGGAGAGATTTTCAAAAAGAAAAAGAAACTCACATTCATCTGGCAGGACATGGCTCTACACAATTCTGAGGATCCCCCTTCCCTCCGTTGTAAAACCATTCTGTGAGGCCTTTAAACTTGGCCATGGATGTGGATACTGGATTCTGTTGGCAAGTGCAGGAAACCGTGGCAGGGGGCAGACAGGCCTGTCTCTGA
Source organism: Muscardinus avellanarius (assembly GCF_963383645.1). Taxonomy (NCBI): domain Eukaryota; kingdom Metazoa; phylum Chordata; class Mammalia; order Rodentia; family Gliridae; genus Muscardinus; species Muscardinus avellanarius. The sequence continues at coordinate 123,187,815 of NC_137789.1, forward strand.
AACCCAACTCAGTTGCTGGCTGTGTACCTTGTTATGCGCCTTAGCTCTTGGAATCGCTCCTGCCCTCTACGCTGGGGCTAATAGTTCCTCTTTAATGGACTTTAATTACAATTAAATGGCAAAACACACAGAAAAGCATCTGACGCCTATTAAAACAGTCACATTTTAACAAACATTCATTTCCTTCCCTACTATAGTGAAGAAACACTTTTTATCTTCAATTGCCCCTTTCAGTAACTTTCCAAATTCAAAGTAAGAGATCTTATTTTCTGGTAGCTGTGTAGTAGCATACAATTTACTCAAAAATGCTTAACTAAGGGCTGGGGCCACCTCAGCGGTAGAATACTTGCCTACTTGTCTAGCATGTATAAGGCTCTGGGCCTAATTTTCTACACCAAAAACAAACCAAAAAAGCTAAACTAAGTTAAAATAAATATGTATATGAATTATTCAATCAAATAGTGACATGATTAGAATGTTATCAGTAAATATCTTTAATACCATTAATAATTATTAAGAAATAAAAGCAGCTGAAAGCACATATATTTTTCTTAGAGTACAAAAGGAAAATCTGTCAATAGAAACCCAGCATTTTCATCTTTCCATGTTAATTTTCCCTTATGATACAGAGATAAGGCAAAAAAAATAAATATTGAGTGAGGGAAACTGGCATAGGGAAAATAAGAGGTAAAAACTATAAATCCAAGAAATCCTATGTCCCTTGAACATTTTTTTTTTTTTTTTTTTTTTTTTTTTTGGTGGTACTGGGGTTCCTGGAAGCCCTTCTACCTCCGGGCTACACTCCCAGACCTATTTTTTAACTTTATGTGGAAACAGGGTCTCTTAAGCCAGCGAGGCTGGCTCCGAACCAGCACGATCCTCCTGTCTCTGCCTCCCAAGCGCGGGGATTACAAGCGTGCGCCACCATGCCCGGCTTCCCTTGAACATTTAAAACTAATGTTCACTTCATTGCAATATTTAGTCGAATCTTTCTTTTGAACTACACACAAATTCTTTAGAGGCGAACTATCTATATGCCAAATGCAGGCATCCACATCTTCGCTCCTTTTCAATTATTTTTTCTAAGTTGTACACAGATGATATGGTCAGACCCTGGACTATAATAAAGGCTTTCAAATGACAATTATAAAGACTGTGGCCACATGCAAAAAGGCCGATAGTGGGCTCTCAGTTCAAAATCAAAACAAAAAATGCTATGAACCCAGCGTAGAAATACACATGCACAAGGACAAAGGAAGAAATGAAATGCCCACAAATCGAAGGCAACTGTGTGAGGAAGGGGCTCACAAATGATCTCTTCCACCTCTTCTGAATTTCTTAGGATACTTCTCCTAATAAAAAGTAATAAAACTACGTTCACATCGTTGTAACTAAGTGCACACAACCTGTTTTGTTTTTCCCATGTAATGTCAACTCGCATAATGCTTCTCCATCTTTGGTGTAGTCGACACTTGTCACTTTGTATATGTGTCATATATATGTTTGCCCTCTTTATCCACATTACCAAGATTTTATCTTCATCCTCAGACTTCAGAGAATTGTGCTTTCAGATTGTTCTTCCAGATACCAGTTAGAAGTTTCCTTCTCACTTCTTGTCTGCCCAACAAACAAACTGAAACAAGAATGGGCTTGTAGGATAGAATTTTAATCAGATTTTCATTCTATTTTAAAGTTATTATAATCTAATCGACAAGATGTGTGTGCGTGTGTGTGTGTGTGTGTGTGTGTGTGTGTGAATATGTATGTGTAAAACAAAAACCTTTCTCTGGCCTGGCCTTTCACTATAATTTTCAGAACTGTTTTCCTCTTACGAAGTGAAGCAATATTTGATGAGTAAATAGCATGGAATGGAAAAGTCCACTTTCGGACAACTGCCCCAGATGGAACGAGAATGCGGTGTTCTTTTTCATGGCATGTTAGGTTCACATGCAGGAAGAGATCATTTTCTCTTTTTTGATAAACTTCTTGAGAAAATGCCGACAATGACAAAATGCCCTCACTAGGGGCTAGAAGAAGAATGAGTTAATGTCTTCAAGATTACAAGTCAAGCCTTGATTATACTGAACAGTTTTGAAATCTTTAAACAAGATAGTCTGAACAGAGAAAACATTTTGATTTCTACTAGGTAATTAATCATCAATAAAGTGAAAGAGTATAGCTTAGTCTGTACTTGATGATTCACAACTTAAACCCACGCTCCTCGTTTGGAAAAGGAAGTAAAATTCACTGTACACCAATCTTATTTCTCAAGAACACAGCAATTTAGAACACAGCAAAAGCACTGAATGGCTACCGTCTGTGCTGCAAAGTTAACACACTTCATCCTATTGCAAAGGCCAGGACAGAGTATTTTTATTATGTATTCTATGCTAACAAATTTTATTTTATGGATTTTAGATGATGATCGATGTTACCACAGTATAAGGGGAAAAGTATCACGATCAAATCTGTAACCAAATATGAAAAGTCACTCAGAGTCTAACAGCAATACATGAGATGAAGAATAAAGAAAGAAGAGAAAAGAAAAGCCCCTTCAAAAAAACTCAACAGCTTGAAGTCATTTTTGCAGAGGAATCACATGGACATACCTTCTTGTGGGTTTCCTACTTGCTATGCTGGACCAGAGGAGTGGTAAGAGTCTGCATTGGTGCACGTAGGCTGCTGTAACAAAACACCCCACATCACATGGCTGACACAGCAGAAACTTATTTTCTCACGGTGTTGTGGGCATGATGTCCATTATTCATCAGCAAATTCAGTTTCTGGTGAGAGTTCTCTTCCTGGCTTGCAGATGTCCACCTTCCCTCTATGCCCTCACACAGTCTTCCCCAGTGTGTGTGGGGGACCAAAAGAGAAAGCTCGAGTTCTCTGGTGTCTCTTCTTAGAAGGTGCTATGATTTGGATATGGCCTGAAACTCATGGTGAAATATAATCCCCATTATGAAATATTAGGAGGTTGGGACCTTTAAGAGGTGATTAGAGCTCTGCCTTCAGGAATGGATTAATCCATTCATATGATGAATGGATTAGTGGAATGTGTTTGCTAAAAAAGCCAGTTTGGCTGGATCTTGCTCATGCTTCCTGTCTCTTGCCAAACGATGCCCATAACTGCCTTGGACTCTGTCAGCAAGAAGGTAATCACCAGCCAGGCCTGGCAGTGCACACACCTGTAATCCCATTACTTGGGAGGCTGAGACTGGAGGATCACAGGATTTCGGCCAGCCTCAGCAACTTAATGAGGCCCTTAGCAACTTAGTGAGACCCAGTTTCAAAATAAAAAATAAAATAGGGCTAGTGGTATAGCTTAGAGGTAGAACATCCCTGGGTTAAATCCCTAGTACCACATATATACATGAAGAACTTAGAAAAAGAAAGAACAGAAAGAAAGCCATCACCAGATGTGGCCCTCCACCTGGAACCAGAACCATAAACTAAAATAAGTCTTTTTTTCTTTAGAGTTTACCTAGTCAGTGAGATTGTGTTTTTAGCAACAAAAAGCAAACTGTGCTATAAGGACACGAATCCCATAAGATCAGATCAGATCAGGAACCACCTTTGTGTGTGTGTAGTACTGGAGATTAAGCCCAAGGGCATTCTACCTCTGAGCTAAACCCCCAGCTCTATTTTATTATTTTACTTTGAAACAGGGTCTCACTAAGTTTTAAAGGGCCTCACTAAGTTGCTGAGGCTGGCTGCGAACCTACAACCATCCTGTTTCAACCTCCCAAGTAATAGGATTACAAGCCTGTGCAACCACACCCAGCTAGGAACCACCGTTTTAACTCTGTTTAAGCTATATCACTTCTGTAGTATTTGTGACAAGAGTCTAAAGGACCAAGGTATCTAGAAAGTGGCCAGTACTGGACACTACACAGCCTCAGAGAAGGGGGTCTTTCATGAAGAAAAAAAAAAAAAAGCTGCCAATTGCAGACCTTGCTGCGGAAAGAGCTGCCTGGAGCCTTTAGAGTCCTGCCTGAGAGGGCCTCCTGGAGAGGGGATGTTTGCATAACAGGGAGGGTAATAACCCGAGAGCCAGGAGCTGAAGGTGTTACAAGTGTTATACCCAGAAGGACAAATGGGGATGCCTGCTCAAAAGAACAAAACAAAAAAACCCGAATTCACCCACTAGAGAAAGAGTCGACAGCATGCATGAAGTAAGAGCACATTTCCCTGCTCCCTGTTTCTCCCGAGCCAGGCCCTGGAGGAGCCTGAAATGAAACAACAAAATGGTAGCAAGCTGGGGAAGAGGGATGGATTGTGCCTCCCTCTGCACTACTAAGAGCCAACTTCACCGTGGCCCTGCCTCGGGGAGGAGGTGAGAGTTAACAGTAAATTAAATTTTGCCAGGCGTGGTGGAGCTTACTTGTAATTCCAGTACTTGGGAAGCTGAGTCAGGAGGATCGCAGGTTCAGAGCCAGCCTCAGCAACTTAGTGAGGCTCTCGGCATTTTTTAAAGAGCAAGAATGACCTATCTGTGCCCAAAATGATTTGTAAAAGTTAACTGTAAATCTATTATGCTGGTAAGTCAGTATTACTAAGTCATAAGTATGTGCAGCTGGGTATGCTTCTGCACACCTGTGATATCAGTATGTGGAGGCTGAGATAGGAGGATCACAGGTTCGAGGATAGCCTCAGCAAGCAGTGAGACTCTCAACAACCTAGCAAGACCCTATTTTCAAAACAAAAAATAAAAAAAGGGCTGGGGATATAGCTCAGAGAGAGAGTACCTCAGGGTTCAATATCCAATACTACAAAAAAAAATATGCACCAGCTGTGGTGGCGCATGCCTATAATCCCAGCAGTTGGGAGACTGAGACTGGAGGATCACAGGTTCAAGAACAGACAGCCTCAGCAATCAGTGAGACTCTCATCAATCTAGTAAACCCCATTTCAAAATAAAAATAAACGCCAGACGTGGTGGCTCACGCTTGTAATCCAGCATTTGGGAGGCGGAGACAGGAGGATAGCGGTTCAAGGACAGCCTCAGCTACTACTTACGCCCTCTGCAACTCAATGAGACCCTGTTTCAAAATAGAGAATAAAAAATAGGGCTAGGGATGTAGCTCAGAGGAAGAATGCCCCTGGGTTCCATCCCCGGTACTGCAAAATACATACATACATACATACATACATACATACATACATACATACAAAATAAAAATAACATAGGGCCCAGGGTGTAGCTCAGAGGTAGAATGCCCCTGGGTTCAATCCCAGTACAAATAAAATAAATAAAAACGATAACTGGCATTTGTTGTATAGCACCCTGGAGTTAATATTCATAACTGTTATTGTATTGAAGCCTCAGACCAATCAAGAGAGAAAGATATCCGGGTGTGGTGGCAAAACCTAGCCTGACAGTGAGAAGTAAGCCGTGTGCAGAAACCCCCGAAGACCAGCGATGGAGGGAGAAAGAATTTCTAGACTGCAAAGGTTCGACGGGTTAGAAATAAGGTTGATGGAAAGTTCTTAAAAGTTCTCGCCACCCAGTGTGGTAGCACAGGCCTGTAATTCCAGTACCTCAGAGGCTGAGGCAGGAGGATCACAGGTTCAAGGCCAGCCTTAGCAATTTTTAGCAAGCCCTTGTTTCAAAATAAAAACTACAATATGGCTGAGGGTGTAGCCCAGAGGTAGAATGATCCTGGTCTCAACCTTTGGTACACCAAAAGAGAAAGTTCTTGCCCCAGACAGTCAGCCCTCCCTTTTGGAAGAAACCCGGTACTGTATTTTCTTTGTGACGATGTTACATACTTTTTGGAAGTGGGGTCCGTGGGGTAAGGTGGAGCTCCATACCTAAACAGGTGCATTATCACACTGAACGGTGAAATGTTCTCTGAAAACCCAGGCCCCAGCCAGGCATAAGGGCACACTGTGATCTCAGTACTTGGGAGGCTGAGACCAGAGGCTCGCAGGTTCAAGACCAGTCTCAGTAACTTAGTGAGACCCTCAGGAATTTAGTGAGACTTTATTTCAAAGTTTAAAAATAAAATAGGGCTGAGAGTATAGCTTAGAAGTAAAATGCCCCTAGGTTCAATCTCCAGTATAATTATATATATGATCCACTGGCCTCCAAAACATTAAAAGCAAGTCTCCTACCTCTAGGCAAAACAAAATAAAACCAAAAAAAATAAAGAACTTTTTTTTTTTTTTTTTTTTTGGTGGCACTGGGGTTCCTGGAAGCCCTGAAGCCCTTCTACCTCCGGGCTACACTCCCAGACCTATTTTTACATTTTTATTTGGAAACAGGGTCTCCTAAGCCAGCGTGCTCGGCTGGCTTCGAACCTGCGCGATCCTCCTGTCTCTGCCTCCCAAGCGCGGGGATTACAAGCGTGAGCCACCACGCCCAGCATAAAGAACTATCTTTGGAAAAATTGACCGAGCTCATAAAAAGGGTGCTAACAATTGGGAGTGTTCCCCAGGAACGCCCCCTACCTGTGCAGAGCAGCCCTCCATCTACCACGCGGCCCGCACTCTCCCGGCCTCTCACCCCCAACTAGCTCTTTGGTGCCTCATTCTTAGTCAACAGCCAAAGGTCATCATATATCTAAGAAATTAAGGATTCTCACAACTAATGACTATACCATTAATATGAAAAATTTCTTTTCCCTTTAGACAGGGAAAGAAATGAACTCTGAAGAGACAATGGCAAAGCAGGGCACGGGAAAACGGAGGGCACAGAGGGAAAGTTCAAGGAAGACAAAACCTGCAGTTGACAGAGGAAAGATGTTGCACAGATAAAACAGAATATAGAAGGCTAAGACGGAGGAAACATTTGGGAACTAAAATAGAACCCTTGGAATTGAAGGTGTAATAGTGAAAATCTGAAACTTCATAGGTTGAAGAAATATCCCATAAAATAATTATGCTGGGTTTGGTGGCACACACCTGTGATTCCAGTACTTGGGAGGCTGAGGCAAGAGGATCACAGGCTTGAGGCTAGCCTTGGCGACTTAGCGAGGCCGTTTCAAAATAAAAAGTTAAGAGTCAAGTGTAATCCTGTAATCTCAGTACTTGGGCGGCTGAGACAGGAAGATCACAGGCTTGAGACCAGCACCACAACTTTGTAAGGCTGTTAACAATTTAGCGAAATCTCATTTCAATATAAAAATAAAATAGGGCTGGAGGTGTAGCTCAGAGGTAAAATGTACCTGAGTCCAATTCCTATTATCATAATAAATAAATAAATAGTAAAAAGGGCTGGCGGTATAGTCCAGAGATAGAATTCCTTTAATCCAACCCCCAGCACCATACAAATAATAGTAATAATAACTACACAAAGACAGAATATTAGAAGGAATAAGAAAGTTTATGAATTAGTTCAGGAGATTGAACATTCAATTAATGAGTCCTAGAAACAAAGACAACAAGGAAAAATAAATAATGAAAAAAAATGCTATAAAAACATATCCCACATCCGAGTGTCCAATAAAATTACTGTGAGCCAGGCATGGTAGGGCACAACTGTAAATCCCAGAACTTAGGAGGCTGAGCCGGGAGGATCAGAGGTTCAAGGATCGCTTTATCAATATAGCGAGACTCCCCGTAAAGTAGTGAGACCCTGTTTCAAAAAAAAAAAAAAAAATAGGGCCGGGCCGGGCATGGTGGCGCACGCTTGTGATCCTCGCGCTTGGGAGGCGGAGACAGGAGGATCGCGTGGGTCCGAAGCCAGCTGTGCTGGCTTGGACGACCTTGTTTCCAAAAATAAAAAATAGGTCTGGGAGTATAGCCCGGAGGTAGAAGGGCTTCCAGGAACCCCAGTACCACCGATAGATAGATAGATAGATAGATAGATAGATAGATAGATAGATAGATAGATAGAAAGAAGACAGACAGACAGACAGACGGGGGTATAACTCAGAAGCAGAATGTCCCTGGGTTCAATCCCCAGTAACACACATGTACGCACATATAACCGACAAAAGTTTCCTACCAAGAACAGAAAAGAAACTCCTACTCATGAATATGAAGACAGATAACTCAATAGAAAAAAAAGCATGGACAGGCAATCCACACAAAAGGGAATTCAATACCAATAAATATATAAAAAGATACTCGATTGCATTTATAATCGGAAATACAAATTAAAACCACAAGAAGTGCAAATTAAAGCATTCTAATGTAAACTCTGGGCTTTAGTTAGTAATAATGCACCATTGGTTCATCAATCGTAACAAATGTATTATTACACCAACATGGGATGACTCTATGGGAACTCTGTACTTTCTATTCAGTTTTTCTGTAAGTTTAAAACTGCTTTAAGAAATATAGTCTATTAATTAAACACATACTCAAAATGAGATATAATCAGACACACAAGAGACTGATCAAAATTGATTAAAAAATAAGACTGGCGATTCCAGCTGTTGACAAGGATGTGAAGGAAAGAGAACTCTCGTCCACTATTGGTCGAAGTGAAATCTGACGTCATCATTTTGGAAAAGTGTTGGGCATTATTTGGAAAAGTTAAAGATGAAACCTAGGGCTTCACGCATGGTGGGCGAGCTCTCCACCACTGAGTTACAGCCCCAGTCCTTTTTATTTTATTCTGAGACAAGGTTTCACTAACTAGCCCAGGTCTGGCCTCCAACTGGTGACCCTCCTGCCTCAGCCTCCCAAGTAGCTGTGACTACAGGTCTGTGCCACGAGGCCCAGCTTTTAAGTTGCACGTAACTTACCTAAAGGTCAGCTGCTTTCACGGCCCAGGTTCACAACAGCACAAACCCTCTATCCGAGGGGAGTATAGGCCCGTGCATGCCACAGTGACCGTTCAATGCTGGAATTCAGGCAAAAGTGAGGCCCACCCAAACATTCCTGGTGCACCTGAGAACTGGATCCTTTACCCCAGCTGACGGGTAAAGCGCCTGAGCTCGTCCAGCTTGCCCGGAAATTTGCGGCTTTTCAGAGCCACACACTGAAGAGCTATTAAAAATAAATGTGTCGAGTGTCTCAATCTCTTAGGATTACAGAGGCAAATAAACATCAGTCATCTCGCCTGCACGCGTGCCAGGTGCTGCCAAAGTCGGGAGCCTGCCACAGGGGCGTGTATTTAAGTTTCCAGAGGCCTAAGCACACTGCTTGCCACAGATTGAGGCCACATGGTTCTTACAGATATTAATTTGGCAGAGGGTCAGGAATTTTCCAACTTCGTATCAACTAGATTGAGAAGATGAGGAGCCGCAATAACTATCCAAGTTTGGGGCAATCGTGGGACTTTTCCACCGTCAAAACTATAGTCTGAGCTCAGGATCACATGGCTCCTGTTTGGTCATAAGTCACTTGTCAAAACAGACGGGCACGTAAGGCAGCTCTCTCTAGTAAATGTTCTCAAAAGCAACTGTACATCATTAAAAGCAATAGGTGTGAAGATAAGGTGACATTTTCTTTGCATATATTCATTTACTTTGTGTGTATGTGTGTGGTACTGGGGATTCAACCCCAGGGCATTATACCTCTAAGCCATACCCTCAGCCCTTTTCTATTTTATTCTCTCTGAAAATAACAAATCTTATTAAGTTATAAATACATCAAAAGGACTTATTTCTCATGTAACTAGCTTTTATCTCTGCACACCTATAATCTCAGTACTTGGGAGGCTGAGACAAGAGCAGGTTTGAGGTCAGCTTCAGCAACTTGGCAAGGCCCTCAGCAACTACTGAAACTCTGTATCAAAGTGAAAAATAAAATAGGACGAGGTATGTGGCTCAGACGTAAAACATTCCTGAGTGCAATTCCCAGTACAAAAAAAAAAAAAAAAAAACTCAGCCGGGCGTGGTGGCGCACGCTTGTAATCCCCGCGCTTGGGAGGCGGAGACAGGAGGATGGCGCAGGTTGAAGCCAGCCGCGCGCGCTGGCTTAGGAGACCCTGTTTCCAAATAAATAAAAGTATAAAAATAGGTACTGGGAGTGTAGCCCGGAGGTAGAAGGGTTTCCGGGAACCCCAGTACCACACATACACACACACAAAAAATCATACCAAAGTGATAGGTCCTTGATTAGCATCTGCGTTTTTATTTTATTTATTTATTCATTTATTTATTTAGGGGCATTCTACTTCTGAGCTACACTCCCAGCACTATATGTTTTGTTTTTTTTTATTTAGAAACAGGGTCTTGCTAAGTTGCTGAGAGCCTCACTAAGTTGATGAGGCTGGCTGAGAACCCACAATCCTCCTATATCAGCCTCCCATCATGTGTCACCAAACTTGGCTAGCATTATTATTTAAATGTAGCCCTTCTTACTTGACAAAAGTAAAAAAAATAGGACACAATCCACTTTGGCAAAATAAGAAATAGGGCCAGGCATGGTGATGCACGCTTGAGGCTGAGACCGGAGGATCGCGGTTCACGGACAGCCTCAGCTACTTAGTGAGGCCCTTCACTACTCAGTGAGACCCTGTTTCAAAATAAAGAATAAAAAATAGGGCTGGGGTATAGCTCAGAGGTAGAATGCCCCTGGGTACCACCTCCAGTATTGTAAACAAACAAACAAACAAACAATGCAATGCCATTTAATCCATGGTTGCTATTCCAACCCCACTCAGAATGATGAAAGGTCCCATTAACCTGCCAAAGACCTCCCTCTTACTGGCCAGCTGCCTTCCCTTTGTGAACACACAGCATGATGAAGCAGAGAAAACACAACGTGACCTCACACTGTGGGGTAGAGAGAGAAGGGGAGTCCAGTAAGGACGGAGCGCAGCAAGTCTAACGTGCCTAAGTAAAGAGACCTGGGCTGGGCCAGCGCATCATGGGCCCTGACCTGAAAAAGCCCCTGCGGCCAGGTGGGTGAAGAGAAGTGGGCGTGTACACAGATATCCAGACAAACCCATCCAACATTGAAACTACCAGTCACGGGGGCGGGGCAGAGCACTTGCCCCGGCCCTGGGTTCTATCCCCCGTGAAGGAAGAGGAAAAAGAGGAAAAGGAGGAGGGGGGGAGGAAAAATCGTTCAGGAGAGATTGCATTAAATACACCTAACCTAGCAAGCAGCATAGCTTGGCCTGGACTGCCTTAAAAATACACAGAATATTTATATTGGCCCACAGTTAGGCAAAATCAACTGACACAAAGCCTCCCTTAGAATCAAGTGTTTGTATCTCCTGTACATGGGCACTTTGTAAACATGAGAGATGCAAAAACATAAAATACAGTATCCTAGCCAGGCGTGGTGGCGCACGCTTGTAATCCCAGCATTCAGGAGGCTGAGAAAGGAGGATCGCGGTTCGTGGACAGCCTCAGCTACTTAGCGAGGCCCTTCGCAACTCAGTGAGACCCTCGAGGGTCAGGAGCGTGCCTGAGAAAAAAAGAAGGTTTAGGGGAAGAAGAGGCTGTGGGAAAGATGAGTCTCCCAGGAAGGCTGGGAGCAGGGAGGAAGATGACAGAGAGCAGAAGCCCAAAGCCTTCCATGGCTTCTCCTTTGAGAAGTCTGTGGGGACCCAGGCTTGGTGGCTCACACCTTTAATCACAGTACTTTGGAGGCTGAGACGGGAGGATCGCAGGTTCACTGCCAGCCTCAGCTACTCAGTGAGGCCTCCACAACTTAGTGAGACCCTATTTCAAAATAAAGAATAAAAAATAGGGCTGCTCAGAGGTAGAATGCCCCTGGGTTCAACCCCAAGTTCTACAAAATGAGGAAGAGGAGAGGAAGAAGTCATCTGTGGGAGATCTGAGCACAAGAAAGAAATCACCACGGGAAAGCACAGTGATGTCTTATGCTGGTATAAATTCTGGTATAATGTGATGAGGAAATGGAATTACTCCTGTGCCTCCCAATATACACCTCAGCCTCGCTTCAACTGCTTTATCTCCTTCTACCACTAAGGACCCCCAAAAGAGTCATCGCGCCTCACCACTCTTTCCCATATCTTCCAAAACCAGTATAGGGCCAGGGAGCTCCACGGTCTCCCACAATCTTTGTCTGTCTGTCTGTCTGTCTGTCTGTCTGTCTGTCTGTCTGTCTCTCTCCTTTTAGGATTGAACCCAGGGGCATTCTACCTCCAGGCTACACTCCCCAACCCTTTTTATCTTTTGTTTTGAAGCAGCGTCCCACTAGTTTGCAGAGGCTGTCCTCAAACCTGGGAACCTTCTGTCTCAGCCTTCCAAGTACTGGGATTAGGGGCCTGTGCCACCACACCCAGCTCAAAAGATTCTTCTGCTTCAAAGTCTTGGCCCTGAGCTAGGCAGCCAGAATCATCATCCTCCCCCACCAAAAAAAGAAAAAAAGTTTCTACAAAAAAAAAGTCACCAATAAGTGATTGAAACTCAGTCTTGTGTAAAGAGCCTCTTAATTAGTTGGTAAAAAATAAAAACACTCTTAACTAGTTGTACCTTTTTTGGTCATCTGTCCCCTGGTTCATCAAGCTCTTTAACACTAAATAAAATACATATATGTGTGTATATATATATATTTTTCTAACCCACCCTCTGAGCACATGACCAAGTACAGTAGCTGATAAAAAAAAGAATAATTTATATTAACATAACCAGATACCTCTTATTTTCACAAATGTAGTAATGGGGTTCCATGAAAAGAATTCTTCTACTAGTTATCATATTGGTATCTATGAAATATTGACCTTTCTTTCTTTCTTTCTTTCTTTCTTTCTTTCTTTCTTTCTTTCATTTTTTGGTACTGGGGATGGAACCCAGGGGTATTCTACCTCTAAACTGCACTGCAGCCCTTTTTATTTTTTAATTTTGAAACAGTGTTCCTCTAAGCCATTCAGGGTCTCAAGTTGCTGAGGCTGACCTCCAACCTGTAATCTTCTTGTCTCAGCCTCCCATGTCTGAGATTACAGACATGTGCTACCTTGCCCAGGATAGTTTTACTGCTTTTTAAGCTGAGATAAACAGTTGTTATGAGCCTTAAACTTTCAAAAATTACAGAATATCTAGTTTCACAGAATAGGAAGAAAGCATTTTTCCTTTCCAGTTGTAATTAACTTTGCTGACCAGCCAACATGTAGTGAGTGAACAAACCCAAAGGATGTTTCTTTATACTAAAAAACAGAGATGGAGCAGGTGGGCAAGGCCCAGAGGGTGCAGGCTGAAACCTGACTGCAATTTTTCTCTGGTCTAACCCCCTCCCAGGGAGGTCTGGTTCTGCTTCACTGGGCAGAGGAACGTGTGGCAGCTGGGCCTGTGGGGCCGGAGTGGCCATGCACGGCCTCAACACGCAGAACTGGACAGCATGGCCCAAGTCCAAAGCCAGGAGGTGTGAGCACCCTGCAGGCCGCGCTGCCCCAGCCCTGAGAGCCGCGGGCAACCTCAGAAGTGACGCAGCCAGAGCCCAAGTCTCAAACGCTTTGCATTATACTTGTGATACACACTTAACTTGGGAAAAGGAGAAAATGGAGCAAAAAGTGAAATGAGAAAAAAAAAGGAAAAACAAAATCACAAAATCACCCACATCCTTATAGGCGTTCTTTTATTTATACTTTATATTTAAAGTAAAGTATAATACCTATTATACTTATAGGCATTATTTTATTTGGAAGAAATACTTTGAAGAAAAAATATATATACACATATACATTACATATATAAGCTTTATATCTTTATATATAGAAAGTCTATATATATGTATATATTAAAAAGTATATATATGTGTGTGTATATAATATATACATATACATACATGTATATATATACATATACATACATATATATATACTTTTTTGCAGCACTGGGGACTGAATTGAGAGCCTCAAGCATTATATACAAGTTTTTGTTGTTGTGTTGTTGTTGTTGGTTGTGGTGTTGGTGGTGATATGTGTATGTGTGTTTGTGTATGGTAATGGGGATAAAGATTCATCCCAGGGGCATTCTACCTCGAAACTACACCTCCAGCCTTTTTTTTTTTTTTTTTTTGGTACTGGGGGTGGAACCCAGCGGGTATTCTACCTCCAAGCTATACCCCCAGCCCTAGTTTTTAATTTTTTATTTTGAAACAGGGTCTCACTGAGTTGCAAAGGGCCTCACTAAGTAGCTAAGGCTGATCATGAACCATGATCCTCCAGTCTCAGCCTCCCAATTTCTGGGATTACAAGCCTGCACCACCATGCCTGGCTTATTTTTATTTTTGAAACAAGGTCTCACTAGATCGTCCAGAGTCTCACTACTTGCTAAGGCTGTCCTTGAACCTGTGATCCTACAGTATCAGCCTCCAAAGTACTGAGATTACAGAAGGGTACCACCATGTCTGGCTTATAAACAACTTTTTTAAACAAAAGTGTGATGTTGCAGACATTACAATGGCTATTACAAAAACAAAGAAAAGAAGTGTGAGCAAGATTGTAGATAAATTGGAAACTGTGCATTACTGGTGATCATAAAATGGTGCAGCCTCAACCAGTCGTGGCTAAACTAGTTAAATCATAGGCTGAAAAGCAAAATGGTGGTTGGCCAGGGTCTAGGGGGAGTAGAATGGGGAGTTAAGAGTTTGATGGGTAGGTTTAGTTTGGGAGAATGAAAATGTTCTAGAGATGGATATCGGTGATGAATACACAAGAGTGTGGATATACTTATAACAATTTAAAAATACACTTGGCCAGGCATGATGGTGCATGCCTATAATCCCACTACTTGGGAGAATGAGACAGGAAGATCCCGGGTTCCAGACCAGTCTCATCAACTTGGCAACACTCTCAGACACCTAGCAAGACCCTTTTCAAAGCAAAAATACCAAAAAAGAGCTAGGATATAGCTTGGAGACAGAATGCACACAGCTCCTAATACCCTTGGGTTTCAGGAAAACCTGAACATTCTTGGAAATGACCGGTATCTTTGCCCCATCCCGAACCTTAAGAGAAGGGAGAGGCCTTACTAACAGATGTAATCAGTGACCAGTACAGCGCTCCCCGCAGTAGCACATATACTGAAACTGGAATGGTACAGAGATTAGCACAACCCCTGCACAAGGATGGCAGGCAAATTTGTGAAGCGTTCCAATTTTTAAAGCCCCAGGAACTACTAAGTGGGGATAATAAAATTCTTGTTCTTTTAAAAAGACCAGTGGCAAATGATTTAATCAGTTGCGCCAAAGTGATTAAGCCTCCTCCATAAAAGTCTGGAAAAGACAGGGTTCAGAGAGTTTTCAGGTTGATGGACAAGAATGAATTCACATGCCAGGAGGGCGGTGTAACCCCAAACCTCCATGGGGAGAAGAGCCCCGGCAGCTGGGACCCTGCGACCCCAGCCTGTGTGTGTCAAAGAGCTGTTCACTGTGTGCTTCAGTAGAACCTTTGCAGGAAACTGGTGATGTGATAAGAAAACCGTTTTCCTGCCTTGGTGTGCTGTCCTGCACAGGAATGATCTCCAGAGCTTGGCTCCTCTGACTTACAGCCAGTCAGGTCAAGGTGCAGGTGACACCAGCCTTGCCCTGGGCATCGGAAATGGGGAAGTCTGTGGGCCTGAGCCCTTAACCTGTGGGATCTCAGCGCCTCTAGGTAAACAGTCTCAGAAGTGAGTTAAATTGCTAGACACCCAGGGGTGTCCACAGAGAACGGAGAACTGCTTGGTGAGGAAAACCTCACACGCCTGGTGACAGTGAAGTCCTGGGTGGAGACTGCAAAGAAAGACAGCCTGTTTTTCCCATTCAATACCCAATGCCAAAGAACTTTACACTTAAAAAATGGTCAAAAAGATAAGCTTTGTTGTGTACAGATTACCGTGATTTAAAATAGAAACTGTGATCAAGCTAACTGCAGTCTCATCTTTTCATTTAATATGATACTCTGAGTGACGTTTCCATGTTCCTAAATATTTTGACTCTGATCAGTAGTTCTCACTCTGCCAGATTAGCAGCTTCATAGTATTGGAGTGTATGAGTGTGCTGCAACTGATTTCACCAACCCTTTATCTGTGGGCATTTAGGTTGCTTCTGATTTCTCTCTCTTTCAAAAAGACACTACGTGTTTAAAGCTGGGCATGGTGGCCCACGCTTGTAATCCCAGGACTTGGGAGGCTGAGACAGGAGGATTGCAGGTCCATGGCCAGCCTCAGCTACTTAGTGAGGCCATCCAAAATTTAATGAGACCTTTTTTCAAAACAAAGAATAGCTGGGCGTGGTGGTGCACACTTGTAATCCCCGCACTTGGGAGGTAGAGACAGGAGGATCACGAAGGTTCGAAGCCAGCCTTGCTGGCTTAAGAGACTGCTTCCAAATAAAAAATATAAAATGGGTCTGGGAATGTAGCCCAGAGGTAGAAGGGTTCCATCCCCAGTAGCACTAGAAAAAAAAAAAAAAAAGAATAAAAAATTAAATTGGGCTGAGGTGTAGCTTGGAGGTAGAATGCCCCTGGGTTCAATCCCCAATACTGCAAACACACACACACACACACACACACACACACCATATAATATACATATATATGTATATATATACATATATATACATATATACATATATATGTATACGTACATACATATATATACATATATGTGTATACATACATACATATATATACATATATATACATATATATGGTGTGTGTGTGTGTGTGTGTGTGTGTGTGTGTGTGTTTAAATTAATCATGTAACATCAAATCACATCACATCCCTGATGGGACTTCCTCTATCCTCACTAATGGTTATTCCCAACTGTTTTAAAAATCTGATGCAGAAATCAGAGAACAACCAAGCAACTTATGTCCTCACCACTAAATATATCTGCTAAACCACTTATATTTGTAATTTTATAATTATAAATGATGGCTAATACTGAATGTCAAATATTTATAAAATGCTGGTACACTTTGATACATATGGAGTAGAAAAAGTTAGATGCATTCCTACTCTAATGTGATTTGATGGATAATATTCAGAATACTTAACAAGGAGAGAGAGAGAGTGAGAGTGTGTGTGTGTGTGTGTGTGTGTGTGTGTGTGTGTGTGTGTGTGTGTTTTGGGGGTGCTGGGAATGGAACCCAGGAGCATTCTACCTCTGAACTATACCCCTGGCTTTTTTTTTTTTTTTTTTGTAGTACTGGGGACTTTCTATCTCCAGGCTACACTCCCAGCCCTATTTTATATTTTATTTGGAAATAGGGTCTCACTAAGTTGCTGAGAGCCTCACTAAGTAACTGAGGCTGGCTTCGAACCTGTGCGATCCTCCTGTCTCAGCCTCCCAAGTACTGGGATTACAAGCGTAATCAGCCCAGCTCAACAGGGATCTTAATTGTAGGCCATCTGTGCTTCTGCAGTCTCCTTCTGGCCTCACTGCCTCCTGGCATAATGGCTACCCTCAGATCTCTCGTGAAGCCTCAGACTGTCAAAAAAAAAAAAAAAAAAAAGGACTGAGAAATTCATCTGACGCCAGTCAGACTGATATGTCAAAATTAAGCAGAACTGGCAGAAATCCAGAGGTCTTGACAACAGGATGCAGAGAAGACTCAAGGTCCAGATCTTGATGCCCAGCATTGGTTATGGTAGCAACAAGAAAACCAAGCACATGCTGCCCAGTGGCTTCTGGAAGTTTCTGGTCCACAATGTCAAGAAGTTGATGTGTAATAATTTTTTTTTTTTTTTTTTTTTTTTGGTTCTGGGGATGGAGCCCAGGGGCACTGTACCTCCGAGCTACAGCCCCAGCCCTAGTTTTTAGTCTTTATTCTTTTTTTTTTTTTTTTTTTTTTTTTTTTGCGGGTCTGGGGATGGAACCCAGAGGTATTTGACCTCCGAGCTACACCCCCTGCCCAATTTTTTATTCTTTATTTTGAAACAGGGTCTCACTGAGTTGAGAAGGGCCTCACTAAGTAGCTGAGGCTGTCCGCGAACCACGATCCTCTGGTCTCAGCCTCCCAAATGCTGGGATTACAAGCGTGCACCACCATGCCCGGCGTCTTTTTTCATTTTTGAAACAGGGTCTCACTGAGTTGCAAAAGACCTTGCTAAACAGCGGAGGCTATCCATGAACTGAGATCCTCTGGTCTCCGTCTCCTGAATGCTGGGATTACAAACATGCACCACCATGTCTCTGCCCTGCATTGTTTCAGGACTTTACAAGCACAGATACAGCCCCTGGATCGTGGACCATAACCATGAACCAAAATGATCTTCTCCTACAACATACCCAGTCTGTGGTATTGTGGTGTTAGATTTAGTACTGGTAAAGTATGGTATATGTGTAAAATTCCTCCAAGTTCATAAAATCTGTTGGATGAGCTGACCTAGAGCCCAGGAAAGAGATCTGGTGTACAGATGCTATGGTTTTAACATAGTTTATCCATCCCACCCCAACAGGTGTGTGTGCTAGAAGCTTGGTTGATCTCCAAGGTGATGGTGCTAGAAGGGGGAGCCTTTAGAGGCGGGGTCTGGTAGAAGATAACAAGGTGATGGGGCACCACCCTTGGGAGAGATTAATGCTCATATCATGGGTGAGTCTCATGAAGCTGGCTTATTTACCAAGAGAGCAGGTTGTTGCAAAGCAAGGTTACCCATGTGCTTGGCCTCTTTCACACACTTCCGCTCCCCCTTTCACTCTTCTAGCATGTTGTGACATGGCCAGAGGTGCCCTCCCCAGAACCCAGTGCCATGCCATTTGACCTTTGCAAACACCAGAATCACATGTCGAAATAAACTTCTTTTCTTTGTAAATCAGTCTCAGGTATTTTGTTATAGCAACACAAAATTGAATAAGACTTCAAATGAATTCTTGGAGGCTGGGGCACAGAGTTGGTCACTGAACTTCTACAGAACAGGCCTTCTCAGTCTTCCGTGAGTACCACCTATTCAGATTCAGCAGGTTTGGATGGAGTGTGAAATTCACAAATCTGACAAGTTCCCAGGTGAGGTCTTTGCTGATCCAAGGACTATAATCTGAAGAGCAAGGTAGCCTGCTATTGGGTGGGTTGGAAGAGAAAAGAGGTCAGGGCTTTGATGAACTCCCAATTTTTTTTTTTTTTTTTTTTTTTTGCAATACTAGGGATTGACCACAGGGACATTCTACCTCCAAGCTACACTCCCACACCCATTTTTTTATTCTTTATTTTGAAACAGTCTCACTAAATTGCAGAGGGCCTCACTAAGTAGCTAAGGCTCGCCACAAACCTGCGATCCTCCTTTCTCAGCCTCCCAAGTACTAGGATTACAAGTGTGCACCAGCATGCCTGGTTCCAATTTTTTTTGTAGTACCGAGGATTGAGCCTTGTCTCGGAGCCTCGTCTCGGAGTAGTCTATTTTCAAGCCACACCCCCAAGCCCTATTTTATTTTTATTTTGAAACAGGGTCTTGCTAGGCTAATGAGAGTCTTACTACTTTCTGAGGCTGTCCTCGAACCTGCAATCCTCATGTCTTAGCCTCCCAAGTACTAGGTGTCCCAGTATTGGGTAGAGGCTTCAAAATGTACTAATGGAAAAGATTTTCAATTTTTCAAATATATCTTTAGTAGTAAAGAAGCCAGGAGCTTCAGAAAAAGAAGCTGCAGGATTCCAGGGACCAAGGGAGATTAGCAAGACAACAGAGATAGTTTCAGGGCCTTTTCCGTTATAAAGATAAGATTTCCCAAGGAAGTGGAAGGATGCCATAAACCTTCAGGAGATCCCAGACTTCCATAATCATGGAAGGATGCCCGAAGCCTTCAAGAGAGATCAGAATCCAATGATCAAATAACACATTTTGGGCGTCAGTACTAAAAACAGGACAGACTGGCAGGAAGGAATTCCCCACATCAAAAGGGCCCTAGAGGGGATGGGTCTGGTTGAGGACTGACTATAAAATACTCTGTACCCAGGAATTATCAGTGATTTCGTTCAAAGCACCCCCTCATGTTACCATAGGTAACATGAGGCTGTAACTATCTTCTGTATTTCTATCTTTTTAATAAACTCCTTTAAATCTTCAGCAAGAGTCTAGGCTATTGCATGTCTATCCTGAGCTCAGGACAAGAACCTGCGGTTTTATGGGAATAGTCTTGGGGAGCCTAACAAAGGTCTCCAGGGGCAGCTTCCCAAACCATAACAGTCCAGAAACTGTGACACTAAGATTACAGACGTGCACCACCATGCCCAGCTAGAGGAACTTTTAAGGGAGTGTTGGAGAAAGAAAAGGCTGAAGGAAATTGAGTCAGTACAACCAGAAAGGCAAAAAGCAGTCCAAGAGGGCATATTGTCACCAAAGAGAAAGAATAGAGGAATGAGACTGATGAGGTAGAAAAGAAAAAAATAAAATTTCAGGTAGAAAAGAGACACATTGGGAAAGAAAGGAAAATGTGGTTTTAAAGTCTAAAATCTTCAGTTAACAGAGCTTGGTTATAATTAAAAGGCCAGGCCCATACTTTTAAATCATAATGGGCTGGCTCAGGAAATTCCTAAGGTGATTAAAGCCTAAGAAAGCTTCATCTTTTGTCTGCCTTCAGGAAGATTCCCAGGAAAAGTCATACCTTTTGTTAAAGAGCCCTGCGACTTCCTGTCTCCCTAAAGGAGTCCTGTTCCAAAGGAATTCCCAACTTTTGTGAACCAGAAAGCTTCAAAGAAGGAGACCCGCCATCCCCCATGCCCTGCCTGCCCGCTCTCTAGTGAACTCTATAAGAAGTATAGCTCTGAGGAGCTTTGGGCCATTTGGGACCATTTGGGGCCATTTTGGGGCAGTTCTGGGGGAGCTTTTGCAGCTCTGGCCCCTCTCTCCCTGTGCTGCTGTCTTGCTTTTCAAGATGGCCCGCATTTCCCCTGGACATGTATCTTTTGTACCAGTATTGGGAAGAGGCTTCAAAATGTATTAATGTACCAGTATTGGGAAAGATTTTCAATTTTTCAAATATATCTTTGGTAGTAAAAGAAGCCAGGAGCTTCAGAGAAAGGGGCTGAAGGATTCCAGGCACCAAGGGTGATTAGCAAGACAACAGAGATAGTTTCAGGGCATTTTTCAGTGTAAAGATAAGATTTCCCAAGGAAATGGAAGGATGCCATAAACCTTCAGGAGATCCCAGACTTCGATAATCAGGGGAGGATGCCCTAAGCCTTCAAGCCTTCAAGCCTTCAAGAGATACCAGAATTCCATGATCAAATAACACATTTGGGAGTGTAACAAAAGGCCTGGGGGTCTGTACTAAAAACAGGACAGACTGGCAGGAAGGAATCCCCCACATCAAAAGTGCAGGCCCTTTGGGGGTGGATCTGGTTG
Source organism: Muscardinus avellanarius (assembly GCF_963383645.1). NCBI lineage: Eukaryota > Metazoa > Chordata > Mammalia > Rodentia > Gliridae > Muscardinus > Muscardinus avellanarius. The sequence continues at coordinate 123,208,949 of NC_137789.1, forward strand.
AGGACTGGTTATAAAATACTCTGTATCCAGGAATTATTAGTGAATTCACTCAAACCACCCCCTCATGGCACTCCTGAATGGCATGGCATGAGGCTGTAACTGTCTTCTGTGTACCAGTATTGGGAAGAGGCTTCAAAATGTATTAATGTACCAGTATTGGGAAAGATTTTCAATTTTTCAAATATATCTTTGGTAGTAAAGAAGCCAAGAGCTTCAGAAAAAGAAGCTGCAGGATTCCAGGCACCAAGGGTGATTAGCAAGACAACTGAGATAGTGTCAGGGCCTTTTCCATTATAAAGATAAGATTTCCCAAGGAAGTGGAAGGATGCCATAAACCTTCAGGAGATCCCAGACTTCCATAATCATGAGAGGATGCCATAAGCGATGATCAATTAACACATTTTGGGGCTTAGGGAAACAGGACAGACCCACAGGAATGAATCTCCCACCTCAAAAGCCTGGCCCTAGAGGGGGGCGGATCTTTGTGGGTTAGGAGACTGGCTATAAGCATACTCATCGGTGAATTCGTTCGAAACCCCCCCCCATGCCACTCCTGAATGGCATGGGGCTGTAACCGTCTTCTGTATTTCTGTCTGTTTAATAAGCTCCCTTAAATATTGTGCCAGAGTCCCTGTTATTGCATGTCTATCCTTAGCTCAGGACAAGAACCTGAAGTTTTATGGGAACAGTCGGGGAGCCTAACAAAGGTCCCCAGGAACAGTTTCCCAAACTATAACAGTCCCAAACCATAACATTTTGTATTTCTACCTTTTTAATAAACTCCTTTAAATCTTCAACAAGAGCCCAGACCATTGCATATTTATCTTTAGCTCAGGACAAGAACCTGTGGTTTGAGGGGAATTGTTTCCAGGGGGTCTAACAAAGATCTCCGGGGACAGTTTCCCAAACCTTAACAGTCCAAACCATAACATCTTTACTTTACTTGAATTAAAACCTCCGCCTTTACCTCCGACTGGCTCATGTTGAAATTCTTTTCTCATTTTTCAAGAACCTGTACAAGTTATGGTGCTATCCCACCAGACCAGCCAAGTAAGACCATAGTCAGCTCAGGCTGCTATGACCAAACCTCACACTGGCAGCTGAAACAGCTGAGATTTGCATCTCACAGTTCTGGGGACTGGACCTCCAAGACCCTGGTGCAGGAGGGCTCTTCCTGGCTGGTGGAAGACTGCCTTCTCGATGTAAACCCACAAGCCTATCTTCAGTGCAGTAACTTGTCTACTAGAGAACGAGATTCTCTCTTCCTCTTCTTATAAGGACATTAATCTTATGTGGGCCAGGGAGAGCTTCATATTTATGGCCCCATCTACATCTGAGCACCTCTCAATAGCCCCAGCTCCAAACACTATTCTGCTAAAGGTATTAATAAAATTTGTAGAAAGTCACTGGGCTTTTTATTTTTTTTTTCATTGGGTTTTTTTGGTACTGGGGATTGAAGATGAGGGTATTCTACCTCCAAGTTATACCGCCAGCCTATTTGTTTTTTGTTTTTTGTTTTTTGTTTTTTGTTTTTTGTTTTCAAAAAGGGTCTTGCTACTCTTCTTATGGTCTCGGGCAGTTAGGACTCAGGAAAAGATGCTGTGACCATTCCAATGGCTGATAAAGGCATCACCTGAGACCAGCTTGTTCTCACATCCATCCAGGAGTGACAGACCAGCTTGTGCTCATATCCCATTTCCCACAAGATAAGGAAGCCAAAATTCATATATAAGGACTCAGGGTCTGGAAACAGGAGTGTTTCATTTCAATCACTCCATCTCACCCTTCTCCATGCATGAGAAAGACACTCTTGTTGCTCTAATAAATCCTACTTTAGCTTTGCAACTGAGTTTTATGGATGATGACGATGATGACGACAACGACGATGATGATGACGATGATGATGACGATGATGATGATGATGATGATGATGATGACGACGACAACAACAACGACGACGATGATGTTTAATATTATTATTTGCAGTACTAGGGATTGAACCTAGGTACATTCCACCTTTTAGCTACACTCTAGCCCTATTTTTTATTCTTTATTTTGAAAGAGGGTCTTACTAAGTTGTAGAGGGCTTAAGTAGCTAAGGCTGGCTGCAAATCTGTGATCCTCCTGTTTCAGCCTCCCAAACACTGGGAGTACAAGTGTGAACCACCACAACCAGCTTCATTATTTCTAAACTGAACTAAGCAAAGGGCCCACAGTGAAACCAAAACTGGAACAATGACACTCGAAGGTGGTCTGATGTGACTGCATCTTGCAAAGTCAGTAACCCACCCCCTACTCCCAACCCCAACCCCCAGCAGAACTGAAACTCTGCAGATGACCGTGAGTTCCTGTACCCTTGCCCCCAGGCTCTTCACAACTGTGGAATGACCCCTACCTCCCGCCACAGTATACCTATGGCCAACACTCCAGGGAAGGAGGCACCCCTATAAATAGTGTAGGACAAACAAGAGAAAGTCTGGACCTCTGCTATGTTTGCTAAGGCTCAGTGGCGGCTGGTAAGTGGCATGGAGCTCACACCCTATGGGGTAACAGTTCTCTCAGCCTATTGCCGCCCAAGTGGGATTAAGCCAGTGTCACGGTTTATATTGAGGTTCCAGGGAGACCCATCCTTGTCTTTTGAGGCCCCCAATGAGTGCCCATCCATTTTGCCCCCATCTAAGATGGGACACTCACTTATTTATTTATTTATTTATTTATTTATTTATTTATTTATTATTTTTGGTACTGGGGGTGGAACCCAGAGGCTTTCTACCTCCAGGCTATATTCCCAGACCTTTTTTTATATTTTATTTGGAAACAGGGACTCACTAAGTTGCTGAGAGCCTCACTAAGTAGCTGAGGCTGGCTTTGAACCCATGCGATCCTCCTGTCTCAGCCTCCCAAGAGCGGGGATTACAAGTGTGCACCACCACACCCAGCTGGGACACTCTTTTGAAGCCCTGTAGGAAGCTGAGCTTGAGAAAGCACCCGCCTTCTTGTACACCAGCTGTGCCCCCAGCAGAATGCTTGCCCCTTCCATAAGCAGACTCAGCCATGGGAGCCACAGGGACCTCTGTCCTCTAGTCCCTGGGATCCAGTCCTTTGTCACCTGATGGAACGTAGTCCTTGCATGCATCCAAAGACCTTCCATGTAAGATTCAAGGAGGAATATTCATGGGTAGCTATTACTACTCTCCTGACATCCTTAGACTTTTTCGCCATATAACCCATTCTTATCCCCATCTAATCCATGCTACATTCTCCTTAAAGTGTAAAAAAACAAGTGAAAGTCAGGATTCCCCCCACACTTGAGATCTTAGCCCTAATAGCTGCCATCTGTCCATGACTGCAGCGAGTGTTTTGGGAGCTGTAATTATTTTGTTATTGTTTTGGGGATGTGTGTGTGTGTGTGTGTGTGTGTGTGTGTGTGTGTGTGTATGTATGTATGTATTTGAGGTACTGAGGATTGAACCCAGGGACATTTACCTTCAAGCTACACCCCCATACCAATTTCATTCTTTTATTTGGAAACAGGGTCTCACTAAGTTGTGGAAGGCCTCACTAAATAGCTGAGGCTGACAGTGAACCTGCAATCCTTGTGTCTCAGCCTCTCAAGTACTGGGGTTACAAGAATGCGCCACCACACCCAGCTGCAATGTTTTATTAATTGGCAATACCAGAGACATCTAGGGTACAAGGAAAGATATATGGGACCTCACCTGGGCAGGGAAACAGGCAGAGGAGGATGAATTGAGGTAGAGGCAAGCATGGCAAAGTCTCACGCTCATAGAGGTCATCCCCATGGACTATGAGTCCACTCTCACAAAGCTCACAGATGATGCCAAGCCAGATTCACCCCCACTGGGCTTCTAGCTTCTATCATATGTACAAGGGAGGAGGCAACCTTCCAAGCACAATCTAATAAGTACACCCTCTCTCTCATAGATAGAATCCTAGCGGTCCAATGTAGAAGCTCAAACATCTCTGGCGTGCATTCTTCAACACTGGGATAAGTTCAACCCCCCACGTCCTAAAGGAAAAAGCTCTTCTTTTCTTCTGCACTCAAGCATGACCACAATACTCACTGGGAGTGGAGAGAACTGGCCGCCACAGGGAAGCCTAAACTATAATATTATCCTGCAGCTAGACCTATTCTGTAAGAAGGAGGGCAAGTGGGGAGACATGACATATATTCAGCTTTTCTTTTATGTCCAGGACCATCCAGACTTATTCAAATATTGCAAAGTTCAAACAATTTTTCTAGCAATGGTTAAGGCATAATCTAAAGACCAATTGACCCTAGCAAAACAAGATGACAGTTCTGTAGGAGATATGGCACCTAAACTGCCTCTCCTTACACCTGTGAGACAGTGCTTGAACATGCCGCCTCCATATCATAATACTGCCCCTAACAAAAAGGGGACCCAGAGGGTACCCCAAACTAAGAAAAAACAGTCAAGGCTGGTACCATGGGGACAAAGGTGAATGTTTCCCCTTGAGGCAGTGGGAAGAAGAGAATTTTGATCCCATATCACCCATAAGCTTTTTCACTAGCTGAGCTTAAAAAAAATTAAAAAGGACCTTGTCAGCTATATGACCAACCCTGACCAATATGTTTAAGACTTCAAGTTACTTAACTTTTTATATGACCTCACATGGAAAGATGTTAACATACTCTTAGATCAGACTCTTGCCTCCCTAGAAAGAGACAGAGTGTATGAAAAAGCCAGAGAGGCAGGTAACAACTATTACACCACCCAAAAACCTTCAGTAAGAATAACTTGGCAGGTTCTGACAGGGGCAGAAGTGATACCATTACAGGACCCCAGATGGGACCCTGAGGAGAAGAGGTATGATTGGAAAAGAAGTCACTATTTATATTGCCTCCTGGAAGGACTGATAAAAGCTTAAGGTAAGCCTCTCCGTTATGATCAATTGGCAGCTATACATCAGACTATGAATAAGTCCCCAGTGATCTTTCTGGAGAGAATCAAGGAGGGCATGATTAAGTTCACTAATTGACAGAAGATGACTCAGTAGAAAGGGAGGCCATTTTCAAAGACAAATTTTTAACCCAATCCATGGCAGATAAAAGGAGGAAACTTCAAAAACTGGTGTCAGATCCAGAAAAGTTCACTTTGGACCAACTAATACAGGCCACTATTTCTATTATAATAGAGATTTGGAAAGAAAAAAAAAAAACAAAAGATAGAGGATCATGGGGGCTTCCATGTGTACGAGCACCAATTTCACAGAGACCTAGGCTCAGGTCTGTTTTAGGTGTGGGAAGTTGGGGAATTCCAAACACGAATGCTTCCAAAAGGGAGGCCATAAATGTTTTCCAAAGCCCTACCTGCAATGTAAGGAAGATCATTGGAAGTCCGAGTACCTTCAGGTCCAAAGAGACCTAGGGTCTTTGAACCCAGATTTTTAATGATGGGACTCAGGGCTACCTCTCAGGCTCCCACTACCTGGGTTAAGACTTGAGAGCCTGGGGAAGCCCTAAAGATGGGATCACAGACTGTCCAGTTTCTTATGGACATAAGTGACAGATTCTCTGTGTTGCCTTTTTCCTCTTTTCCAAGATCTTCTTGTAAAGTGACTGTTTGGGGCATGTCAGGGTAGTCCCTTGAACATTTTCTTCCTTTTTTTTTTTTCTTTTTTGTGGTTCTGATGGTGGAACCCAGGGGAATTCTACCTCCAAGTTATACCCCAGCCCTATCTTTTATTCTTTATTTTGAAACAAGGTCTCATTAAGTTGCAGAGAGCCTTACTAAGTAGCTGAGAATATTCATGAACCCATGATCTTCATGTTTCAGATCTTGCCCAAACATGTGCCACCATGTTCAGCTCCTTGGATACTTCTTTACTCAATACTTAGCCTGCTCCTGGGACGACCTCCATTTCTCTCATTCCTTTTTAGTTATATTAGAGGCCCCAGCTCCACTATTGGGAAGAGATATGTTGTCAAAAACCAAGGTGAAACTAATTCTTCCTTCAGAACCAATAGACAATTAACCCAACAGTATGGACAGATGGCAGAACTGTGTAATGGGTCTGTTCTGCCAAACCTGTCCTCATTAAGCTGAAGAAACCATCCTCCTTTCCCCAACAAAAACATACCCCCTCAGACCTGAGATAAAAGAAGGACCTGCTTCTTTTATCATAAATCACCTGCTAAGTTTAGGCTTACTGGTAGAATGTGTCAGTCCCTACAACAGAATGTTTCATGCAAAACAGAAAGGACAAATGGTGTCTGATGCAGGATCTTAGGCTTATCAATGAGGCAATGGTCCCACTCCACCTGGTGGTTCCTAACTCTTATACCTTACTGACATAAATTCCCAGTGGAACCCAGTACTACTCTGTTCTGTATTCAGAAGATGTCTTTTTCTATATTCCTCTCCATCTAGATAGCCAGCTTTTTTTTTTTTTTTTTTTTTTTTTTTTTTTTTTTTTTTTTTTTCCTTTGTGGACACCAGGGGAGATGGATGCCAGTTAATTTGGATGTTGATGCCTCAGGGGTTCAGGGACAGTTTGCACATATTGGGGCTGGCCTTGCCCAAAAATCTGGAGGACTGGAATTCCTCTGAGGCCACATTCTTCCAGTACACGATGACCTTCTGCTGACCTGTCCCTTCCTGAGGAATGACTGAGGAGACAAGATCTCTCATTAATTTTCTGGCTTAAAGAGGCTATAAAATTTCAAAAGAAGGCTCAGCTTTGTGAGACCCAAGTTACTTACTCGGTAATCATACTAAGAGGATACTTTCACTCTTTAGGGATGAAGAGGATACACTTATCTATATTTGATTGCCCTCTCCTCAGTACCTCATAACAATTTTAGGGGTTTGGGGAGCTGCAAGTTACTGCTGCATATGAATCATGGGCTATGCTAATATAGCACATCCCTTGTTCAGATTTCTTAAACAATGCCAGGAATGTCCTAATCTCTTAGAGTGCCCCCCCCAAAGCAAAGCAGGCATTTAAAAGGTTAAAACAGGCCCTGAGTGAGGCACAGCTCTCGGATTGCCAACATAAATAAGTTCAATTTGTACATGTCTGAAACAAGGGGGTTAGCATTGGGAGTGTTGACACAGATAAAGGAGGAACTCCACAGATGGTAGCTTATCTCAGCAAAGAACTTGACCTCATAGCTCACGGCTGGCCGACTTGCTTGAGGGCAATAGCCTCATTGAGTACCCTAGTTCTCAAGGCCCAAAAACTAACATTAGGTAGACTTCTTACAGGACAGACTCCCCATGATCTCTGGAGCCTATTAGAATCAAAAGGATCCCTGTGGTTCTCAGACAGCTACAGCCTTAAATAACAGACAATCTTTATGGATGGGTCTGATGTAGCTTTAAAGAAATATATGGCCCTCAATCCATCCACTTCCCAACCTGGGAACATGGAAAGCCCCATCCATTCATGCAAGGAGATGTCATACACCTTTGATTGCCCCGACAAGACCTAACATATAAGCCTCCTTAAGCCTGGTGATGAATTATTCACTGACAGCAGCTCTTTTGTAAAACAGAGTACAATATGCCCATTTTGCCATCACTATACCCTTTGAAATGAGAGAGACAGTCGCTGCCATTCATCAATAGTGCCAAATTAGCCAAGCTAATAGCACTAAGGCCCTTAGTATGGCTGACGGGAAAAGGGTTAATATCTATATGGATTCTAAATATGCCTTTCTTGCTATTCATGCTCATGCAGCCATATGGAAGGAAAGGGAACTCCTCACTTCACCTGGGTTTCCGATTAGAAACAAGACCCAGATTATGGATTTAACATAAGCTTTCCTACTGTACTGGTATTGAAAATTTGCTCCAGTATTGACTTTCAGTAAAAATATGAAAAGCAGTCATTGTCTGGGTGCCATGCAGACACCCAAGTAGGAAGAAACACAGCTTGTCCTGTTACATTCCAGAATCCCCCCTCCCCTCTTCCCTTTGTCCTAATGTTTACCCATAGTAAGAATGTAGAGACAAAGCCTTTAGCCTTAGAAATACATAGAGAAAATTAAAAACCCTAGAGCACAGTGACACAGCTGCACCGACTGTAATTTGTGCCTGTTTTCCTCATATTCTTTGGGACCCGGCCTTGGTATGGGAAATGTAAACTCTACGTGTTATTTCAAAGCACCCATAGGTGATGGGCAACTGACACAACAGAGGTAGAAAAAGATAAATTATTAGCCCTTATACTCAGTAAATGCACTGTCTGGAGACAAGAAGGTACTACCTGCCTAAGAAATAAGTTACTAGCCCATTGCCTTGATAATGCTGTTAAGAACATACCAATAAGAAAACTCTATTTAAGGGCTAGGGTTAGAGAGGGGGACAGAGTTACATTTTGGGGCTCTCTAGCATGTCTACCAAGCATGCTGCTTTTTTACTCTTCCCTCTCTATTTTCCACTGACTTTGTAATAAAGATTTGTTGAAGCTACAACCAACATGTCTATTAGTTTTAATTTCCTGATAGCTATTTGACTTGAAGGAAAGAGCCCTCAGCACCATTATAATTGTAACACTATGACCAAAACAGGTGGCAATAATGCACTGCAGGGGACACCAAAAAATGACAGAGCTAGGCACTCAGGGCAATAGCCTGGCTAATAGCGCAGCCCAAGAACCTACCACTCACACACGCCTAACAACTATCTGTCTAATCTTGTGGGAAGAATCACTGTTACCCAACGTGAGGTCACTGTATTCTCCAAAAGAAGATACAAAGCTAAACAACAGAAATGCATTATGTATTATCAAGGATGGTGGGTTACCTCTGATAAAAGAATATAGCTACCTCAACATTTGCAATGGAGAAGGGAGGAAAATGGCGATGGAGGGACGCAGCATATATCACTAGCTGAAGCAAATAAAGTTCAACTACTGAGAATGCAGTGTCTTAATAAACAAAATTAAATTCAGCGTACAACCCAAAACAAACTTGGGGACTATGGCAGAAGAAATCCAATAACTCTGAACTGCAAGATTCACCATAGCACACAAAGAAAAGAGAAAGTCAGCTGCAGATGCAGGCGGCTGCTGGGCTGCTGGCCCAAACAGAGCTTTGGGGACCATGGCACACCAAGATTGGCCTAGAGTCTAAAAGTAGCCATAGAGCTCCAACATCTTAAGTTGTGAGCTCATTCGAGCTCCTGAGTGGCACCATTTGCCCACCAGAGGCAGCCCCCGCAGAGACACCGGAGACCTCGAGGGACCCGGAAGCGGACCTGCTAACCCTGCAAGCAGAGAATCAACGGGATATGGAAGAGCTGCCATAACTTTAGGGCCCCAGACTGGGCCACCAGGTAACAGTGTGAGCTCGGAGGAGCCACGGGACCCAACGAACACACAGTGAGTGTCACCAGACACGGCGATAACTATGGGTGCCAGTGGGCACCGAGGGGGCAGCTTCAACTCCAGTGTTACAGAAGGGCACTTAAGGCGTGATACGTGCACAGGGCCACAAGGGGTCGCTTCAAGCAAATACGAGACATTGGCATATACACCGTATATTCGTAACATAGTAGGACTGTTATTTTTTATTTTTTCTTATTTTTTTATATTTTATTTTTTATTTTTGCTGTTTTATATTGTTTGTTTTGTTTTTTGGTCTTTGGGTTTGTTTTGGTTTTTGGTTTTCTGGGGGGGGAAAATCTTTTGTTTCTTCTTTTTTTTACCTATATTTGGGTTTCTTTGTTGGGTGCTTTCACTTCATTTCACATGGTGGTTAGTTTGTTTTGTTTTATTTTATTTTTATCCTGTTTATTCTCAACCCTTTTTGTTCTCTCTTGGCAGTCTATTTTTGTTTTTGTCGATGTTGTTGTTTATACATGATGTATAATAGTCAGCCTTTGTACCTTATTTTGTTTCTTTATCCATTTGTCTTTGCTCCTTTCCCCCATTCCTTCTACAAAGTCTTCAATTTAGACTATATACTATCTTCCCTCAACACTTTCTCTTTGTCCCCTAATTGTATCTCTTTAATACATAAAGCTTCTCACATCTCCATTCTTAAATATTCCAATAAATACGAGTCTAAACTCCTCCCATTCTCAACCTGATACAACCTTATTATACTTAAATTCTTCCACAACCTAATTATATTCTCTACCTTACATGACTCCTGCACCCATCACCCTAGCACTTCACCATCACCCAACCCTCACCACTCAAAAAAGTACTGCTTACTGGTTGACTTTTCTAAATTCCTACTACTATGACTGGACTAAATATAATACCCACAAATGATGGGAAGACATCAGAAAAACAGGCCTGAGATCTTTGAAAATATGAGAACCAGGAATAGTGGAGAAATGACAGAAGTCACGAATACTGTCCTACAAGAAATGCAAGAAGGGGAGTTGTGAATCTTGATCTACAATATAATGAAAGGATTTAAAACAAGTCTAGAGGAGATGAAAGATGAGCTAGAAATACTAAGAAAGAATCAGAAAAAAGTTTGGAATGAAATGAGTCAATAAATGAAATGAAGTCAGCAATAGAAAGAAATTCTGGAAGATTAGATGAAATGGAAAGTAGAATATCACTGTTAGAAGACAGTACATCCAAAACCGAAAACACATTCAACAGCATACAGAAGTCATCACAGCAACAAAACCTAAACATCCGGCAAATTTGGGACAACATGAAACATCCTAACTGATGGATAAAAGGCATTGAAGAAGGGATAGAGGTACAGACCAGAGGTATCCGTAATCTCTTCACAGAAATAATTTCAGAGAATTTCCCAAATATGGAAAGAGAGATAGATCTTCATGTTCAGGAGACATACAGAACACCATTAAGACAAGATCAAAGAAGGACCTCCCCATGCAACATAATAGTCAAAATGACTAACATAGAGGCCAAGGGAAAAATCTTAAAAGCAGTGAGAACAAAAGGTTGGGTGACATACAGAGGCAAAACAATAAGAATCACCCCAGACTATACAACCCAGGTCATGAATGCCAGGAGAGACTGGTATGATGTGATTCAGACCCTGGAAGAAAATAACTTCCGACCAAAACTACTATATCCAGCAAAACTATTATTCAAAATTGATGGAGAAACAGAAGTGTTTCAAGATAAACAAAATCTCAAAAAATTTATGACTTCAAAGCCAAAACTAGATAAAATACTTAAAGAAATAAACCATAAAGAAAAAAAAGAAGCAGACCTCAGAACCAGAGAAGAGAGGAAAGTGATCAAAGGAGTTTCTAAGTAAAGAAGAAAGAAAAAGCTACCAAACAGATGACAGAAAACAAAAATCATATTTCAATAATAACTCAACGTCAAAGGACTTAACTCACCAATCAAAAGACATAGACTGGCAATGTGGATAAAAAAAAATAACCGAAATATATACTGTTTGCAAGAAACTCACCTAACAGCCAAAGACATTCACAGATTGAAAGTGAAAGGATGGAAAAAGATATACCATGCTACTGGAGAACAAAAAGGGGCAGGGGTAGCAATCCTGATATCCAACAAAACAGACTTTAAACTAAAACACATCAGAAGAGACAAATCAGGGCATTTCCTTTTATTAAAAGGAAGAATACACCAAGAAGATATAATGAGAGTAAATGTTTATGCCCCAAATGTGAGTGCAACCACATTTGTAAAACAAATCCTTCTGGACATCAGATCTCAAATAGACCCAAATACAATAATTCTGGGAGACTTTAATATGCCTCTCACACCATTGGATCGATCTTCAAGGCAAAAGATGAATAAAGACTCATTAGAACTAAAGAAAACTATAAACCAAATGGACCTAATAGATATATACATAATATTTCATCCAGGAACTACAGAATACACATTCTTCTCATCAGCCCATGGAACCTTCTCCAAAATAGATCACATCCTGGGACACAAAGAAAGCACTAGCAAATTCAAAAGATGTAATAAAATTCCTTGCATCTTTTTAGACCATAATGGAATGAAAGTAGAAATCAACAACAGGAAACTCAAAAGAAACTATACAAATACATGGAGATTGAATGATACACTATTGAATGATAATGGGTAAGAGCGGAAATTAGGAAAGAAATAAAGAAATTTATGGAAATAAATGAAAACAGAGACACAACTTGCCAAAATCTATGGGACACTATGAAGGCAGTACTAAGAGTAAAGATTATAGCATTGAGTGCCCACATAAGGACAGAGAATCACCAAGTACAGATCCTATTGACACAACTCAAGGACCTAGAAAGACAGCAACAGTCTAATCCCAAAGCCAGCAGAAGGCAGAAAATTATTAAAATTTGAGCATAAATAAATAAAATAGAGAACAAAAATTCAAAAAAATCAACAAAACAAAAAGCTGGTTCTTTGAAAAATTAATAGAGTTGATAAACCCCTGGCCAACCTAACAAAAAAGAAAATCAACTCAAATTATTAATATCAGAAATGAAAAAGGAGACATCACCACAGATAGTGGAGAAATTCAAAGAAGTATCAGAAACTATTTTAAAAATTTATACTCCAACAGATAAGAAAAGACAGAAGAAATTGATAATTTTTAAGCACGGTTAACCTATCTAAACTGAACCAAGAGGACATAGCAAGCCTAAACCAACCAATAACAAACAAAGAAATAGATATGGCAATAAAAATTCTTCCATCAAAGAAAAGCCCAGGCCTAGATGGGTTTCCAACTGAATTCTACAAAACCTTCAGTAAAGAACTAATACCAATACTTCATAACTTGTTCCAGAAAATTTAAAGAGATGGAACTCTCCCAAATTCCTTCTACGAGGCCAGTATCACATTAATCCCCAAACCAAATAAAGATACCTCAAGAAAGGAAAACTACAGACCCATATCTTTAATGAACATAGATGCAAAAATTATAAACAAAATACTAGCCATACGCATTCAAAATCATATCAAGAGAATTGTACACCATGACCAAGTTGGTTTCATCCCAGAAAAACAAGGCTGGTTCAACATATGTAAATCAATACATGTCAGTCACCACATAAATAGAATCAAGAACAAAAACCACATCATCTTAGCAATAGATGCTGAAAAAGCCTTTGACAAAATCCAACACCCATTTATGTTAAAAACACTGCAGAAAATTGGAATAGAAGGAACATACCTCAACACCATTAAGGCAATATACAACAAACCCAAAGCCATCATTATACTGAATGGGGAAAACTGTAAGAATTTTCCCTAAAATCAGGAACAAGACAAGGATGCCCATTATCACTGCTCCTTTTCAATACGGTCCTTGAAACTCTTGCCACAGCAATAAGACAAAGGAATTCAAATAGGAAGAGAGGAATTAAAATTATCCTTATTTGCAGATGACATGATCCTTTATCTAGAAGACCCTAAGAACTCAACCAAAAGACTTCTGGAGATGATTAACAAATTCAGCAAAGTTGCAGGATACAAAATCAACCTAATGAAATTAGTGACTTTTCTTTACACCAACAATTAATCCACAATGAAAGAAATAAAGCAATCAATTCCATTCACTATACCCTCAAAATCAACTATATACCTAGGAATAAATCTAACCAAAGATGCAAAAGACTTCTATAACAAAAACTATAAAACATTAAAGAAAGAAATTGAAGAAGACCTTGGAAGATGGAAAGGCCTCCTGTGCTCATGGATAGGCAGAATAAATATCATCAAAATGGCCATTCTGTCAAAATTTATTTATAGATTCAATGCAATTTCCATTAAAATACCAACTATATTCTTCACAGACCTAGATAAATCAATCATGAACTTAATATGGAGAAAGAAAAGACCCAGAATAGCCAAAGCAATTCTCAGCAATAAGAATCACACAGGAGGCATCACAATCCCAGACTTCAAATTATACTATAGAGCAATAGTAGTAAAAACAGCATGGTACTGGCACAATAACAGATATATTGACCAGTGGAACAGAACAGAAGATATAGAAACAAATCCACACATCTATAGTCAATTAATCTTTGACAAAGGGGCCAAACTCATACGCTGGAGAAAAGACAGCCTTTTCAACAAATGGTGCTGGGAAAACTGGCTATCCATTTGTAGAAAGATGGAATTAAATCCTTACCTCTCACCATGCACAGGAATCAACTCGAGATGGATTAAAGACTTAGAAATTAGACCAGGAGGGCATAGGCTCAACACTACAACATATAGGTACAGGCAGTAACTTTTTCAACAAAACCTCCAAAGCTCAGGAAATTAAAGCAAGAATCAACAAGTGGGATAGCATCAAACTAAAAAGCTTCTTCTCGTCAAAGGAAACCATCAGGAACCTGAAGAGGAAGCCTACAGAATGGGAGAAGATCTTTACCAGTCACCACTCCGATAGGGGGCTAATATCCAGAATTTACAAAGAGCTCAAAAGACTCTACACTAGCGAAACAAACAACCCAATCAAGAAATGGGCAAATGAACTGAATAGACACTTCACAAAAGAAGAGATACAAATGGCCAGCAGATTCATGAAAAGATGTTCTTCATCATTAGCCATCAGGGAGATGCAAATCAAAACTATGCTGAGATTCCATCTAACTCCAGTCACACTGGCAAGCATAAAGAAATCAAATAACAACAAATGCTGGCGAAGATGTGGGGAAAGAGGAACTCTTTTACATTGTTGGTGGGAGTGCAAACTAGTTCAGCCACTATGGAGATCTGTGTGAAGATTCCTTAGAAAATTGGGAAAAGATCCACCACATGACCCAGCTTTACCATTCCTGGGTATTTTTCCAAAGGGGTTGAAATCAGAGAACTACAGAAACATATGCATACCTATGTTCAAAGCAGCACAATTCGTAATAGCCAAAATACAGAAACAACCTAGGTCCCCATCAACAGATGAATGGTTTGCAAAATTATGGAAAATTTGCACAATGGAATTCTATTCAGCTATAAAGAAGAACAAAATCACGTCATTCGTAAGAAGATGGAAAGTGCTGGAGAGCATTATGTTAAGTGAGATCAGCCAAACACAGAAAGAGAAGGGACATATGTTTCCTCTAATATGCCCAAACTAGTGAGCATTGGGAATACCAGAGGGACTCCAGATAATGCAAGGGAAATCTCAGCAAAGCTTGAATGGAAAGCTAGGAGAGGAAGAAGGCCAAACTTGATTAATGAGGGGCTAATTCTAAATATGTGTAAAAGTATGAATATAGCATGGTTATTCTCGGTATTCATTGTTGGGAGGGGGGAAGGGAAAATGGGGGAGAAGAGGGCACCAAGTACAGTTTAAATGTATACCATTTACTTTCAATTAAAAAAATAAAAAAATTTGCAATGGAAAATATTCAAAATCCTCCATCAGATGCACCACATGGAGAGAGATAATTTCTTAAAACTAGCCTCATGGCTCTTCACTGGAGCACAGTTACAGGAAACAATGAGTCAATCTCATACAGAGATGTAAACTCTGCCTCAGGATTAACCCCAAAAATGGACTATTATGTCCAGCAGGCAGATAATAGAGGGGCACATACCCAGGGGAAGATTGGCAATTTGATTTTACTCACATGCCCGGAGGAAAGAGACACAGAGTAATGTTGGTGTTTATAAATATTTTCATGGGTGGATGAGGCCTTCACTTGCAAATCAGAAAAAGCAGAAACAGTAGTAAAAATAAATTATTTTCTTATTTTTATTTATTTAATTTTTGTGGTTGAGGATTAAACCCAGAGGCCTTCTAGCTCTGAGCTATATACCCATCCCTATCTTTTATTCTTTATTTTGAAACAGGGTCTCACTAGGTTGTGGAGGACCTCACTCAGTAGTTGAGGCTGGCCATGAATTTGCAATCCTCCTGGCTCAGCCTCCCAAGTACTGAGATTACAAGCATGTGCCACTATGCTTGGCTAAAAATTCTACCTCAAGAAATTATTTCCTGCTTCAGAGATCCCTCATTACAGGAGGCAATGGGCTGGACTTCAAATTTGAGGTTAACCAAAGTATTGTTCAGGCCTTGGGTTTTGACTTCAATCTGCACTGTGCTTGGCATCCCAAATCCTCTGGGAAAGTAGAAGGGCAAACAAGATACTAAAAAGACACGTCCTCAAATTAGCTCAAGAAGTACAAGCACCTTGGTAGCAGTTACTCCTTATGCCTCCTCTAACACAGATCCACAAGATGCCTGGATCCATCACTGACCCGACACACCTGAGACCACCTCAAAATATTCTTGAGATCCACTTGACAGACTTAAGCTCCTGTTCAAGAAGACACTCGGTGATAAGTAGACACATGAATGATGGCACTGCCCTTCGATCTCCTTTCTTTTGTGGGATGGCCCTCTTGGGTGTAGCAATAACCCTCTGTTATTTGCTGATGATCCTATGCATGTTACCTGAGGGAATCAACAATACCCACTGTTAAATTCTATCTTGGGGATAGAAACAACTCTTTCAGAAAAACTTGATCCATTCTGGGCTCACAATCTTCTTATAACTTAACCCAAGCAATAGCAAAGGGTACATCATTATAAGATTGTTGGATGTGTCATTCTCAGTCCATTTCTAAGAGTACTCCCCACTTACTAAAGACTGTTAGCAACCCTCCTGAGCCTGTCTACTTAAACAGTGCTTCTCCTCAGCTAGTCTCCTGAACTAATGACAAAACTCCCAATTTAATCTGTTTCAATTTGTCACCATGAACAAGCTTTTCCAAAACCTAGCAGTTGGGTTTTATTACTGCCCTAATAACACCTACTGCTCTGCCTCAGCACCCTCATTCTGCTTGTTTTCATCAAAGTCCCTGCTCTCTTTCAAGAGCCTTTTGGAATTTAAATGGTCTATCTAAATTCCTTTTTATAAGGCCTTTCATGGAAATCCCCCTTCCTACATCCATCCTTCCTGCCTCCAACTGGACCTGTTTGTCATAGTACTTGCCCAGCTCATCAGACTCATTGGTGCCTTAGAGAATACGTTCTGTACAATACTTCTCATGGTCATATGTGGGCGAGATCTCTGAGGAAAGGATAGGAACAAAAATATCTCCCTAATATAGGCCATCCCACCAACTATTGTCAACTCCAGGGAGGAGGATTACTGTCTCCCAACTGCAGCAACAAACCTGCATAGCTCACTAACTTTACTCATAGGTTTAGAAGTTCTTCCTACCAACGAGCCTGTGCCCCCATAGGCTATCTCTTCCTGTGTGGCCACCCTCAAAATGAGCTCTGACTCTCTGGCAGGCTCTTTTCAGTTCCCTTATCCAGAGTTAGCATTTTCCTGCATCAACAATAGGTATTTCCAAGGTCAGTGTGCTCTGGGTCAGGTAACCAGCAGCTTCTCCAAGGTACAGATCTCAGCCTCCCAACTACCGGGTCTACAGGTGCGCCCAGCACAACCACCGAGCCCACTGATTTGGACTCAACTCCTGCACTAGGCCCAACAGTCCAAATCAGAATACAGCTACTCCTGCTCAAATTCCATGCCACCAAGCCCAAACTAAGTTATTTATCTGACCTTCTGAGAAATCAGGAGACAGATACAGCGTTTAGATCACATAAAGACATTCCTTAAGTTTAACTTTATAAGAAGAGTAACTTTGAATCAAGTAATGTGCTTTTTATTCTGTCTCTGCTTTTGTTGGCCCTTTTTTTCTTCTTTCCTTTTTGATACTGAAGACTGAACCCAGGGACATTCTAGACTTGAGCTATACACCTAACCCCCTTTCTTTTTTTTATTTTGACAAAGGGTCTTATTAAGTTGCTGAGGCTGGTCTCAAACCTATGATCCTCCTTTCTCAGCCTCCTAAGTACTGAGATTACAGGTGGGCACCACCCCTCTGGCTTTCCTTGGCTGCTTCTTTCTTTCCTTTCCTCCTTCATTCCTCTCTCCTCCCTCCCTCCCTCCCTCTCTCTCTCTCTCTCTCTCTCTCTCTCTCTCGTGTGCACTCTGTCTCTCACATACTGGGAATGAAACCCAGAGGAACTATACCTCCAAGTTATACTCTTAATCTGATTTTCTTTCTTTTCTTTTCTTTTTTTTTTTTTTTTTTTTTTTTTTTTTTTTGCAGGTCTGGGGATGGAACCCAGGGGCATTTGACCTCCACCCAGGAGCATTCGACCTCCAAGCTACACCCCCTGCCTTTTTTATTCTTTACTTTGAAACAGGGTCTCACAAAGTTGCAGAGGGCCTCACTAAGTAGGTGAGGCTGTCCGCGAACCCGGATCCTCCTGTCTCAGCCTCTCACATGCTGGGATTACAAGCGTGTGCAACCACACCTGGATAAACATAGAAAGTTTTGAAGGCAAATTATTCAGTGCCTGGGGGATGCTGAGATCCTAGTTTGCCAGAACTAATGAGCTACAGGTATATACATTTGAAGTTGCTCCTGAGACAGGAATCCATGCCACAAACAAACATTCATATTCCTAACACCCACTGGTTTGCTAAAAAAAAAAAAAAAAAAACCAAAAAACCAGTCACCTAGGTTAGGGAAAACAGAATGATCAAAGCCAGAGGGCTCCCGTCCCTCTGAGGAGCCTGATTTTTTTCACACAGCAATGATCAATGATGCCTCCCTTTGTAGACCCAGCAGAAGCTCCACTAGTCAAGAAACTCACCTGAAAAAAATCTCTTGAAACCAAAAGACTGTGAAATGCTTTGTGAAAACATAAAGTTGAAATGGAAGGCAAGTGTGGTTGCCAGTGCCTCTTATCCCTGTTTTCCCAGCTCAAAGAAAAGGCAGATGTTTTCCTAGGTCGATGCTCCCAGGCTTGTTATTATAGTGATGATCTCATCAGAATCACATTGCACAAAGCCCTGCTGGAGCAGTTCACTGGAAAACCAGGCCTGAAGGGCACTTCCTGGGCTGCTCTCCTGGGGAGCTGGCTGCTGGGTCACAGCTCTCCAGCCCAGCTGGGGAATCCACTGCCTACAGCCATCCAAACCACAGGAAGCCAGCCTGACCTGACCACAGGAAGTCATCACAATGAGAACCACGTTGGAGGAAATGGGATTGCTTACAATGAAGTTTTACTTACAGTTGAACAGCAAACTAGATCAAACCAGGCATTGCCTTATAAAAGCAATAAAAGTTTAATTATGGTTATCTGTCAAATCAAAGCAGCAGCAGATCAAATAGAATGCCCCAAATAAGCTACCTCTACTATTTATTTGTTTGTTTGTTTGTTTGTTTGTTTGTTTGTTTAGGTACTGGGGTTTGAACCTGGAGCATTCTACCTCTGTGCTACACTTCCAGCCCTATTTTATTTTTTTTGTTTTAAAACAGGGTGTCACTAAGTTGTGGAGGGCCTAGGTTGCTCAGGCTGGTTTCAAATCTGTGATCCTCCTGCCTCAGCCTCTCAAGTACTAGGATTACAAGCATGCATCACCAAATCCATCGTTTGCTCATAACTACAGTAATTTTACTCATCCAGAAATCACTTATTTGGAAGTATTTGCTACATGAAAAGGGTCTAAACACTAACAGAACTGGAATCAGTACAATTTACTCACAGAAACGCACCCGTGTGTCGGACTCATTTACCCTGGGGATACATTTTAATATAATTATTCCAGAATAACAGGAATAATTCTGGCTTAATTGTTCTCTCAGGCGGCAGCAGATTAGAATGTAAAATTCAGGAGGGTTGATTTTGATCACGGATGCACCCCCAGCCCCAAGAGCAGAACGTAAGACTCTGCTGAAGGCTGAGAGGATGAGCCTCGCCAAGTCCTTCCCACACAGCCACGGTCAGGCCCTGCTAATGACGGCTCCACTCGGCCTCTTTATATCTGAGCACCGAAGGTATCTGACTCCACAGGCCCTGGTTTCAGTACTGCAAAACAAGACCACTAATGTGCACACAGACACCGCAAAGCTCACAAGATTTCTCATGGAGTGTACATTTCTGTGATTTTGTTTTTACAGGTGATGTGATTCGCAACCCTATTCTTACTGAGTTTTCTACTAGATTGTAAACTCCTTCCAACTTGTTATTAGAGGAACTTGGTTAAGTTAGCTGAAAAGTGAGATTTTAGCTCAGTCCTAGGCTTCTTTCTTTGTGCTGTCTACACCACGCTCCACCTGGATCGGAACAGAGTGTCCAAGTAATTAGTGTTAATCTCTTCCTGTTGTCTGGCATATGATGGGTGCTCGATGGCATTCTAGTTTTAATTATTTATTTTTTAATGTGTGGTACTGGGGGTGGAACTCAGGGGCCTTCTACCTCCAGGCTATACTCCTAGCCTTATTTTATTTTATTTTATTTTGGAAACAGAGTTTCTAAGTTGCTGAAAGCCTCACTAAATTGCTGAGGCTGCCCTCGAGCCTAACGATCCTCCTGTCTCAGCCTCCCCAAATTCTGGGATTACAGGAGTGTGCCACCACATCTGGTTTCTAGTCTTCAATTTGAACGACAACACTTCTTTTTGGATTAACATTTTGATGAAGTTGGCAATTTTGTGGCCTTTCTGATATTTCCAGGAAGGGCCACGAATCCACTAAATCCATGGTAAGAAAATGATTCTTGCCAAGGCCTAACTCAAGAAAAATTCAAAGTCTAAGAGCCTTGTTTGTTTAATTCAAAATGCAAACAGCTTTCTAAGTCCCATGGAGTAAAGGACAAAATAAAAGTGTACATTCTTACAACCCAGAATACCAACTTTAGAGAATAAAAGATGGTCACTACTTTTTAAATCAACAGGTTCCTATCTGGGCACCTCTGAGAAGTGACTACCCAGCTGGCCGCCCTGTGATATACAGTTCAAAAGCAGAAAGTCAGGCAAGAAGCCACTGTTCAAAGACTCCCCAGTGGACTGACTGTCATATTCCAGAGACCTAAAACAACACAATTTAGAAGGAGCTCCACTGACTTATTGACAAATTTTGAGAAAAAGCAAAGGGAACACTACTCTGCTAAACATATACACCTAAGCGGGGCGTGGTGATGCACACTTGTAATCCCAGTACTTGGGAAGCTGAAACAGGAGGATTACAGGTTTGAGGACAGCCTCAGCAAGTAGTGAGACTCTCAGCAACCTAGCAAGAATCTGTTTCAAAATAAAAATAAAGTAGGGCTGGGGTTATAGCTCAGAAGTAGAATGCTCCTGGGTTCAATCCCCAGTGCCACAAAAATTATGCATATAACTATATATGTGCTTAATTATAACTATTAAGTATATGCAAGTGGCACAAGCCTGTAATCCCAATACTTGGGAGGCTGAGACAAGCAAATCACAGATTTGAGGCAAATTGCAGCAATTTAGTATGACTCTTAGTAACTTAGCAAGACCCTGTTTCAAAACAAAACAAAACACAAAAAATAAGGGGTTGAGTGCAGCTCGAAGATAGAGTGACTCTGGTTTAAATGATCAATCCCACAAAAAGAAAAACAAACCAAAATAAAAATAAACTAGGGCTGGGGGAGCTGGAAGTGGTGGTGCACACCTGTAATCTTAGTACTTGGGAGGCGGAGATGGGAGGATAATAGATTCGAAGCCCGCCTCGGCAACTCAGTGAAGCTCTCAGCAACTCAGTGAGACTCTGTTTCCACATAAAAAATAACATGGCTAGGAGTGCAGCTCAGAGGTAGAATGCTCCTGGGTTCCATCCTTA